>NC_090646.1:294260255-294265255 GCF_040937935.1 Hyperolius riggenbachi | reverse complement strand
CAGGCGCACATGAGAGAGGTTGTGGTGAAACCCCTCCCACAGTGTGATGTCAGGACCATGATCCTGACAGTTTACTGAGTAACCTCGTTGCACTATGGGAAATAAGGACTGTTTCCAACTGCCAAGCAAGCCACATTCCCTTGGAATGTTTATTTACTGAGTTTTATGCACAGAAATCACCAGGACTAAAGCTGCGGCCATCTGTTATAAATTTCAGAATGCAAGTCAGGGTGAAGAAAGGTTTTACAATAGGCAAACACTAACTTTATAAATAAATACTGTAAAAAAAAAAAATTTAAAAAAGCAATTTTATGTTTATAAATATATTTTATATTAATTCATTATATTTTATATTATATTTTCACTACAGTTCCTCTTTCGGTCTCACCATCATGTGACCACAATGAGCCCATGGAGCTCTGAATGCAAGTATAAAGCTACTGGGGAGATGCAAGGACCAGAGCTGGAGCAAGGATAAGTAGTGACGAGGTAACAAGGTGGTCTCCAGAATGCTTACAAAGCCTCTTATGGGGAGAATAGTGCTGCAGAAGAGGGCTTTGAGTAGCCCCCTGCTACACACAGATAGCCGGCGGGGACAAAAAAAAAAAAGGGGGGGGGGGGGCTGGGGAGTCTGATCGCCCTGCCTGCAACCTGATCTGTGCTGGGGGCACCCAGCACAGATCACAGAAAAATCCCGCGGTCCTTAAGTGGTTAAAGAGAACTTGAAGAAAGAGGCATATGGTGTTTGCCATATTTCCTTACCATACCATACCAGTTGCCAGTCAATCTGCTGATCTTCCATGCATCAGTAGTTCTGAATCATACACCTGAAACAAGCATGCTTTATATCCTGTCAAACACCTGATCTGTATGCCTGTTCAGGGTCTATAGGAAAGTATTAGCAGCAAATCAGCAGGACAGCCAGGCAATATATATTGTTTACAAAGGAAAGGTCAGCCTCCATATAGCTCTCACTTCAGAAGTGCTTTAATGTTAAATAGTTGCTAATTTACGCTTCAACTGTGCACTAGTGTGGTGTCTGTAAGGACTGTGAATATGAAATTATAGAACTTAAAAAAACAACAACAAAAAAAACAACTACCAACTGTGACAATGTGACTAGAAGATCCAAGCTGCAACCTTTGCGTGCAAAAGCTCATCTGAACTTTTACGGTTCTATTGTCTCACGTTTGCATAGTATTTGAAATAGTAAATATTCTGACATAGTTTTTAATTATTACGTATGTGCCCTCATCTATCTAAAAATGAACACATTGTTAAACTTTACTTTTCTGAAAGCAAACTCTTACAAAAGTACCAGGTTTGCACACTTGTATCAGCATGGCAGTGGATGATATAACCAAGCTTGCATATCAGAGACAGGGATGCTCTCCCGAGTAATAATGAGTGTGTAAACACTCAAATTCATGATTTAAATGACCATTAATTAGCTCAGGTGTGCGGCAGGGACATAAAGGGTTAGTTACCCTTAATTCTGCATCCTCCCTGCGCTCCAAATAGCTTGCACACGTCTTATTGGACTTGTTGCAAGCCTCATCACCACGCACTTCCTCCTTCCGGCTTGAGGGAGGAAGTGCCCAAAGTGAGGCTTGCAACGCGTCCAATAGGATGTGTGCAAGCTATTTGGGGAGCATGGAGGATGCAGAATTATGGGTAACTTAACCCTTTATGTCCCAGCCGCACAACTAAGCTAATTAATGCTCATTTAAATCAAGAATTCGAGTGTTTACGCACATTACTTGTGAGAGCATCCCTGGTCAGAGACATGAGTAGTGGAATAGGTGTAAGTTTGTGTGTCAAGGGGGTAATCTGAGCCCATGTTCTTCACAGGTTTCTGTGGGCAACTGAAATATACTGGTAGGTTAAATGGCTTTCTGTGAAATTAGCCTTAGAAACATCTGATTGTGGGCTTTACCGAGGGACAGGTATGTGAATTGTTCAATATGCCCTGAAAAGTGCTACAGAAAATGCGTCAGTTCTAGATAAAATAGTAATGTCTTGCCTCTCTTCTTCGCCTTCCAGGAGCTTGCGGTAGGCATTAATTTCCATGTCCAGAGCATATTTGACATCTAGCAGTTCCTGATATTCGGTCAGTTGCTGCTGTATGTGGTCCCTCATTGCAGCGATCTCCCTCTCTTTACCATCCAGCATTTTCCTGTACTTCTCACGGTCATTGGACAGCAATTCCTCTAATTCACGAATACGATCCTCTGCTGCATTAACCTGTAAGCAATGCCAACCATGTTAAAAGTGGAATTCAAGCCAAACACTTATTTTACTATAAAACAAATGTTACCTGTATTTCTCCTCACTCCCTGCACTTAGTATAACTATCATTCTTGTTAAAATGTATTCCTTTCTATGAGAAAGACTTAGGCAGGGGACACATGTGACTTTCTTTGTGCACATTTTCTGCACAGAAAAGGTCAAAATAAAAACAGTGGCTAAGTCCCTTTATCTATGCTTCAAAATAAATAAATCCTGCAAATGTGGAGGCAGATGCAGTGAATAATGTGCTCATCTGGTGCAACATACCTGCTTCTGAAGACCAGACAGTTGGTAACCAAGTGTTTCAATCCTCATGCGGGCTTCCACCAACTCTTCTCGGGCAGCCTCTGCAGCTTGATCATTGTGGTCAGATGAACGCTTAATGTTGTCCAGCTGCAGTAAGAACATTTCATAGTCATATACATAAGCTAACTCAGTTTTAGTTATGTATATTTACTTATAAACATATTGCACTTCACTGATATACAGTAATGATGATATGCAGTAATGCTTAAAGGAATTCTATCAAACTTTCACTATTTCTGTAAGCATTATAAATCAATTTGCCAACAGTAGAATGATCAAAGCATATATTTTTGCTGTGCAGCTTCTTCTGTCTTTATTTAACTTACTGTCTGTGTCCCCTGAGAAAACTGACGGAGACGGGGAATTGGGGCAGTTCATTATTCAAGAGGGGGATCCTCTTGCTGCATACAGCCATGCTTTATTCTATTGTGATGCTCCTCACACAGCAGAGCGGACTTATGCAGCACACGATCGGCTCATAAAGTTACTGAGGAGCCCTCTCTCGCTGCTAGACTGAAGTAGACTTCCCTGTTCTGAGCTGGGTAATTAGTTGTATCTACACAAAGGTAAACACATGAGCTGGAGGAGGGCACGTCATTGCTGAAGAGGAGGCTGAAGGAGGCGTAGAGGAAGATTTATTATGATAATAAATCTTTCTTTACGGCTCTCTTCAGAGCAATGACTTGCCTTTCTCCAGCTCATGTTTACCTTTGTGTAGCTACAACTAATTACCCAGCTCAGAACAGGGAAGTCTACTTCAGTCTAGCAGCGAGAGAGGGCTCCTCAGTAACTTTATGAGCCGATCGTCTGCTGAATAAGCCGCTCTGCTGTGTGAGGAGCATCACAATAGAATAAAGCATGGCTGTATGCAGCAAGAGGATCCCCCTCTTGAATAATGAACTGCCCCAATTCCCCGTCGCCGTCAGTCTTCTCAGGGGACACAGAGAGTAAGTTAAATAAAGACAGAAGAAGCTGCACAGCAAAAATATAGGCTTTGCTCATTCTTACTGCTGTTGGTAAATTGATTTATAATGCGTACAGAAATAGTGAAAGTTTGATAGAATTCCTTTAACTAACTGAAGACACTAAAGAATGCACGGTGGTCCTGCCTTGATTTTAAATGTTTTTACCCACATAATATCAGATTTAACACCCCCTCCCCCCATGCACCCCAACTAGGGAGTACATCGATATTGCACAAGGGTATGATAATTTGCTCTTTGTTTGTTGCTTTGCACTTGTATAGTAATGGTCAATGGTTTTTAAAAGATGAAGGACAACCTTAGGATCTATAGAGGAGTTTAAATTGAACCTCAAGCCATAATGTTTGGAAACAATTCTTTCTACACTGAATATACCATTTTTAGATAGGCCAACAGAATGGAAATGTTTTAAAGAGAACCCGAGGCGGGGTTCTAAGGATGCAATCCACATACAGAGGCTGGTTCTGCCTATACAGCCCAGCCTCTGTTGCTATTTCAATCCCCGCCTCGTGTTGTCTTTAAAGTGAACCTCCAGACTAAAAATTGACTCAGCAGCACTGAAAAGGCCTGGTGTTTATGTAACAGTTTCACAGCAACAGAACTTTGTTTCTCTTATACAAGCCTCATTTTTAGCTGCACAGAAGAAAACTGCCTGGGCATTTTTCCCCTGATGCTGTGCAAAGCATGATGGGATTTCTGATGATGATGTTCTCGTTCTGGTGCAATTTTTTTTTCTTTTTTCTTACATTTTGAATTTGACATTTGAAGCCTAGGGTGTGCAGCTGGGAGGGGTGATCGGGACACAGGACAGTTGGAACTGTGTCTCCTGCTCCCTGTCACCTCCTTTCAACCAAAAAGATGGCAGCCCCCATGAATCACAAACATTTGCCTGTTCTTTTAAAACGGTGGTTAAGAGATTATATTACCTATCTATTCTAATTAACATAACTAATGTAACTTAATGACAGTATGTTTGTTTAGATTGAAGTTCCCCTTTGAAGGTCCGTACACACGCCGGACTGCAGGAAATGACGGGTCCATCGTCACCTCCTGCTGGGCGTGTTTTCAGCAGACAGTCCGGCGTGTGTAGTCTGTCTGCAGACTGATACAGCTGTTTCTGAGCGATCCGCCGGGCGGATAGCTCAGAAACAGTCGTATTAGTCTGCAGACAGACTGTACACACGCCGGACTGTCGCTGGAACGCCCACCCAGCGGGAGGTGACGACGGACCAGTCGTTGCCTGAAGTCCGGCGTGTGTACGGACCTTAAGTATCACTTCACAGTGTGGCCAAAGACTGATGTGCTGAATATTCTACTTCAGTGCTCATTAACCAATAGGTTTGAGAGCTGTAAACTCCAGGCATTTAACTGCCTCCAAAACACAATCAGATTTAAAATACCCCTGACCCCCCCCCCCCCCCC
>NC_090646.1:294022755-294255255 GCF_040937935.1 Hyperolius riggenbachi | reverse complement strand
AAACAGGCCCATAGGCATTCATTGGAGTCAGTTTTCTGCATGCGGAATCTGCGTGTAGTGGAAACAGGCCCTAAACTTGGTGCGTCCATATTCCAGGAGCGTTTTGTACATGTCCTTCTGTGTGTCCTCATGTGTGCTCCTGTGTCCCCCATATCCTCATGTGTCCTCCTGTGCCCCCATGTGTCCTCCTGTGCCTCCCACGTGTCCTCCTGTGTGTCCTAATGTGCCCCCCATGTGTCCTGTGCTCCCCATGTGTCCTCCTGTGTGTTCGCATGTGCCCCCATGTGTACTTCTGTCCCCCCCCCCCCCCCCCCCGTGTGTCCTCATGTGTAATCCTGTGCACCTATATGTCCTCCTGTGCCCCCATGTGTCCTGTGCCCCCATGTGCCCCCCCCCCACATGCCCTGTGCCCCCCATGTGTCCTGTGTGTTCTCATGTGCCCTCCCCGTGTGTCCTCATGTGTGCTCCTGTGCCCCTATATGTCCTCCTGTGCCCTAATGTGCCCCCATATGTGTGCTACTGTGCCGCCCATAGGTCCTCCTGTGCCCCCCATGTGTCCTCCTTTGCCTCCCCCCCCCCCCCGGATGGAAGTGTCAATAGCGGCGGCAACTTACCTTTGGCAGGCTCCTGCGCTGATCCTAGATCATTGCGCCTCCCCCCTGCTTATCTGGCCCCCCGGGTGAAGGAATAAGTAGCGGTAGCTTACCTCCGCAGTGCGCCCGCGATGACTGCAGACGTCAGTCTTCCAGGCACATCTCGCTCTAGTGACCGGCTTGAACTGAGGACGCGCAGGGGGGGGGGGGGGGGGGGGGAGGCTAGCGGGGGGCAGCGCAATGATCTAGGATCAGTGCAGGAGCCTGCCAAAGGTAAGTTGCCGCCGCTATTGACACTTCCATCCGGGGGGGGGGGGGGGGGGGGGGGGGCAGGAAACTCGGACAGGCATGGGGAAGGCAGGCAGGGAATCACCAACATGGCGGCGGGTCGGAACGGCGGGCGTTATTAAGTTGGGGATTCCCTGCCTTTGCCGTATAAGACGCAGGGACTTTTTCTCCCCATTTTTGGGGGAGAAAGTGCGTTTTATACGGCAACAAATACGGTGTGTGTATGCACACACACACACACACACACACACACACACACACACACACACACACACACACACACACACACACACACACACAAAAGTATTCAGCCCCCTTGAAGTTTTCCACATTTTGTCATATTACTGCCACAAACGTGAATCAATTTTATTGAAATTCCACACGAAAGACCAATACAAAGTGGTGTACACGTGAGAAGTGGAACAAAAATCATACACGATTCCAAACATTTTTTACAAATCAATAACTGCAAAATGGGGTGTGTGTAATTATTCAGCCCCCTTTGGTCTGAGTGCAGTCAGTTGCCCGTAGACATTTCCTGATGAGTGCTAATGACTAAATAGAGTGCACCTGTGTGTAATCTAATGTCAGTACAAATACAGCTGCTCTGTGATGGCCTCAGAGGTTGTCTAAGAGAATATTGGGAGCACCACCATCATGAAGTCCAAAGAACACGCCAGACCGGTCAGGGATAAAGTTACTGAGAAATTTAAATCAGGCTTAAGGTGGCCACACACCATACAATTTTTTAAATATCTGTTAAATTTTTAAGAATTGCAATCAATTTTTCTGACTGATTGTGACAAATTAAAAAATATGACCAATGTACCACACACCTATGTAAAATTTTTCCCCAATTATGATAAAAATGATTGGAAACTGAGAAAATTGCTAGGGTATGTATATTCATAAACTTACAATCCAACACACACCATACAATCTTTAGAGAAATTGAACAAAAATATCTGGCATTCCGGATCGATTTAAATCGAAAAAAACGGGAATTCCGATCGGATTTTTCAGTCGAATGAAAAAAAATGTTACAGTTAGACTTACCGGTAACTGTATTTCTAGACGTCATACGGGACACTGGAGATGTGGCTCCGCCCATCCAATTAGTGGAAACCACCTGAAAGAGTAAAAAGAGTATTAATAGCCCCCACCCTCCCCTGGCTCCTCAGTGTAATGAAAGTAACTTCCAACTAAAACACAGAGAAGAGGAGAGGAAATAAAAGACACCTCAAAAGAAGTGTAACCCATAAACCCCCAATCCAATAGCCGTAAGAGAGTGCGACAGGAATAGAGGTGGGTCGGTGTCCCGTATGACGTCTAGAAATACAGTTACCGGTAAGTCTAACTGTAACATTCTCTAGCCGTCATACGGGACACTGGAGAGATAAACAAGTAGTCTGAAAAGACATAACTAGGGAGGGCCACAACCCTGGAGCACTACTCTGCCAAAACGACACCGTACTATGCATAGGTCCACAGAACCGTATGGGCAGTAAATTCCCATGCAGAACAATTCTGCCACACAACCGCACTGGCCCTCAGAGCAGGATTGTCAATATCCATTATAATCTTACTGCATACATTTCTAAGATTCCAGCATCTCGAAACCCTCTGCTCTGCATCCACTTATATCCTCTATACAAGATTTTCAATCTCCACAGCCAGCATAGGTAAAGTGCCGGCCTGTATATCAGACCAATTCGAAACAGGTTTGCAGACCAATTCGAAAGAGGCTCGAAGTCAAAATCAAAAACAGACAAAGTCAAAACCGAAAGAAAGTCATAATCGCAAGACTGAAAGTCAATCGCAAGACTGAAAGCCAAAATCGCAAGACTGAAAGTCATAATCGCAAGACTGAAAGTCATAATCGAAAGTCATAATCGCAAGACTGAAAGCCAAAATCGCAAGACTGAAAGTCATAATCGCAAGACTGAAAGCCAAAATCGCAAGACTGAAAGTCATAATCGAAAGACTGAAAGTCATAATCGAAAGTCATAATCGAAAGACTGAAAGTCATAATCGAAAGTCATAATCGAAAGACTGAAAGTCATAATCGAAAGTCATAATCGAAAGACTGAAAGTCATAATCGAAAGTCATAATCGAAAGACTGAAAGTCATAATCGAAAGACTGAAAGTCATAATCGAAAGACTGAAAGTCATAATCGAAAGACTGAAAGTCATAATCGAAAGACTGAAAGTCATAATCGAAAGACTGAAAGTCATAATCGAAAGACTGAAAGTCATAATCGAAAGACTGAAAGTCATAATCGAAAGACTGAAAGTCATAATCGAAAGACTGAAAGTCATAATCGAAAGACTGAAAGTCATAATCGAAAGACTGAAAGTCATAATCGAAAGACTGAAAGTCATAATCGAAAGACTGAAAGTCATAATCGAAAGACTGAAAGTCATAATCGAAAGACTGAAAGTCATAATCGAAAGACTGAAAGTCATAATCGAAAGACTGAAAGTCATAATCGAAAGACTGAAAGTCATAATCGAAAGACTGAAAGTCAAAATCGAAAGACTGAAAGTCAAAATCGAAACAGACTCGAAGTCAAAATCGAAACAGACTCGAAGTCATAATCGAAAGACTGAAAGTCAAAATCGAAAGACTGAAAGTCAAAATCGAAAGACTGAAAGTCAAAATCGAAAGACTCAAAGTCATAATCGAAAGACTCAAAGTCATAATCGAAAGACTCAAAGTCATAATCGAAAGACTCAAAGTCATAATCGAAAGACTCGAAGTCATAATCGAAAGACTCGAAGTCATAATCGAAAGACTCGAAGTCAAAATCGAAAGACTCGAAGTCAAAATCGAAAGACTCGAAGTCATAATCGAAAGACTGAAAGTCATAATCGAAAGACTGAAAGTCATAATCGAAAGACTGAAAGTCATAATCGAAAGACTGAAAGTCAAAATCGAAAGACTGAAAGTCATAATCGAAAGACTGAAAGTCATAATCGAAAGACTGAAAGTCAAAATCGAAAGACTGAAAGTCAAAATCGAAAGACTGAAAGTCAAAATCGAAAGACTGAAAGTCATAATCGAAAGACTGAAAGTCATAATCGAAAGACTCGAAGTCATAATCGAAAGACTCGAAGTCATAATCGAAAGACTCGAAGTCATAATCGAAAGACTCGAAGTCATAATCGAAAGACTCGAAGTCATAATCGAAACAGACTCGAAGTCATAATCGAAACAGACTCGAAGTCATAATCGAAAAAGACTCGAAGTCATAATCGAAACAGACTCGAAGTCATAATCGAAACAGACTCGAAGTCATAATCGAAACAGACTCGAAGTCATAATCGAAACAGACTCGAAGTCATAATCGAAAGACTCGAAGTCATAATCGAAAGACTCGAAGTCATAATCGAAAGACTCGAAGTCATAATCGAAAGACTCAAAGTCATAATCGCATCAGACAAAGTCATAATCGCAACAGACAAAGTCATAATCGCAACAGACAAAGTCATAATCGCAACAGACAGTCATAATCGCAACATACTGCGAAAGACTCGAAGTCATAATCGAAACCGACTGAAAGTCGTAATCGAAACAGATTCGAAGTCAAATTCGAAACAAGGGACTCCCTGAAAACTAACCAGAGATTCATTTCTTGAAAGTTTCCATTACCCCTTAATTGTCAATCACCATCGCTTCAGTGCAGGTTTGACAAATCATCATGTTCTAATATTGGGGAAGCCAATTGCTGCAATGGCAACAATTCACCTTCACCCCACCTGCTGCTTAACATTCACAGCTAGATCACATGGACACAGAGGATAGGAGAAAAGAAAAAAATAGATACAGGGAAAAACTCTCTAATCTTAAACATATGAGTGCACATCCCTGCAAAATGTTAGTTTCTGCATCTAGCATAGGGAACAAATGACTCCTTAAGACTGCTCAGGGCTTTCCTTACCCTGAAAGACTCCATTACCTCTTTGTATAAATTGTCAATCACTACAGCTCTCATAGATCTAGTGCAGGCTTGACAAATTATCTCGTTATAATACTGGGGAAGCTTAATGTTGCAATAGCAACCCTTTTAGTTCTTGGCTTCTCCACACATTATCCTATACCTCCCCCGCTTTTACTTTCAGCTTGCTATGATATAGATAGCGGGAAAGGATAAAACACAGGTGAAATCACACTCTAAACTGCATAATATGAGTGTATATCCCTGCAAAAAAACACTATCAGTGCACACACCTCATCTGCTGGAACAGACTAGGAAGCCTCATGCCTGATATCCCATCTCTCCAGCATGGTCAATGCACTCACCTCTGCTGCTGGAACAGACTGGGAAGCCTCTTGCCTGTGATCCCATCTCTCCAGCATGGTTAATGCACTCACCTCTGCTGCTGGAACAGACTGGGAAGCCTCTTGCCTGTGATCCCATCTCTCCAGTATGGTCAATGCAGTCACCTCTGCTGCTGGAACAGACTGGGAAGCCTCTTGCCTGTGATCCCATCTTTCCAGCATGGGGGAGAACAACAGGAGCAGTTCCATTTCTTATGCTGCCTAGTTCTCCTATATTAGACTCCCCCACCAGCGCCAGCTTCCCAACCATCGCTTGTGGCCCAGGGATTTCATGCATGCGCAGTGCTGCCATGCCAAGCAGCTGGGGGAGAGTCCCACGATCCTTGCCCGCACAAATGCATACGGAGGGCAGAGGGATCGACATCCGAACACCGCGTTCGGCAGAAAACCGGGTGCATAAAGAGACGCCACTTAGCGTTCACAACGATCACCCAAGCCACCCGGTCTTCTCTTGGCCTCACCACCTAGTGAAGCTAAAAAATAATAAAAATTAAGGGAGCTACTCCTCTTCGGTGTTTCCGGGACGGAAACCAAATTAAACTGAGGAGCCAGGGGAGGGTGGGGGCTATTAATACTCTTTACTCTTTCAGGTGGTTTCCACTAATTGGATGGGCGGAGCTACATCTCCAGTGTCCCGTATGACGGCTAGAGAAAAAGCTTTTGATTTTTTCGAGAGATACGATCGTTTTCATCGAATTGCTGTAAAATCGGATCATTTTATTGTATCGTGTGTGGCCATCTTTAGGCTATAAAAAGATTTCCAAAGCCTTGAACATCCCATGGAGCACTGTTCAAACGATCATTCAGAAATGGAAGGAGTATGGCACAATTGTAAACCTACCAAGACAAGGCCGTCCACCTAAACTCACAGGCCGAACAAGGAGAGCGCTGATCAAAAATGCAGTCAAGAGGCCCATGGTGACTCTGGACGAGCTGCAGAGATCTACAGCTCAGGTGGGGGAATCTGTCCATAGGACAACTATTAGTCGTGCACTGCACTAAGTTGGCCTTTATGGAAGAGTGGAAAGAAGTAAGCCATTGTTAGCAGAAAAGCATAAGAAGTCCCGTTTGCAGTTTGCCATAAGCCATGTGGGGGACACAGCAAACATGTGGAAGAAGGTGCTCTGATCAGAGGAGACCAAAATGGAACTTTTTGGCCAAAATGCAAAACGCTATGTGTGGCAGAAAACTAACACTGCACATCACTCTGAACACACCATCCCCACTGTCAAATATGGTGGTGGCAGCATCATGCTCTGGGTGTGCTTCTCTTCAGCAGGGACAGGGAAGCTGGTCAGTTGGTGGGAAGATGGATGGAGCCAAATACAGAGCAATCTTGGAAGAAAACCTCTTGGAGTCTGCAAAAGACTTGAGACTGGGGCGGAGGTTCACCTTCCAGTAGGACAAAGATCCTAAACATAAAAACAGGGCAACAATGGAATGGTTTAAAACAAAACATATCCATGTGTTAGAATGGCCCAGTCAAAATCCAGATCTAAATCCAATCGAAAATCTGTAGCAAGATCTGAAAACTGCTGTTCACAAACGCTGTCCATCTAATCTGACTGAGCTGGAGCTGTTTTGCAAAGAAGAATGGGCAAGGATTTCAGTCTCTAGATGTGCAAAGCTGGTAGAGAAATACCCTAAAACACTGGCAGCTGTAATTGCAGCAAAAGGTGGTTCTACAAAGTATTGACTCAGGGGGGCTGAATAATTACGCACACCCCTCTTTGCAGTTATTTATTTGTAAAAAAAATGTTTGGAATCATGTATGATTTTCGTTCCACTTCTCACATGTACAGCACTTTGTATTGGTCCTTCACGTGGAATTACAATAAAATTAATTCATGTTTGTGGCAGTAATGTGACAAAATGTGGAAAACTTGAAGGGGGCCGAATACTTTTGCAAGCCACTGTATATAAATATACACACACACACACACACACACACTAGTAGACCCAAGCTCTAGGTCTTTTAACCACTTCACCCCCGCAGTGCCTAATTTCTCCGTCCTTCTGCGCACCGCTTCACCCCCAGTGACGGAGAAAGGCGCACTTGTTTGTTTACTGGCTGGGAGTGGGCGGGGAACTCGTGCGCACACTCCAGCCAGCCAGCACAGCAGGTGACTAATTGGACGTTAGGAACAAGCGTTCCTAAATCCAATTAAACTCGCCGATTGCGAATAGAATGAAGACTGCTTCAAACAGAAGCAGTCTTCATTCATAACAACCTAAAGTAAACAAACGTGCAGCGCACACACCCCCCCGCTCTGCAGTCCAATGATTGGTTATGGGGACCCCAGTCCCCAATAACCAATCATATTACAGAAAAAAATGAATGGAAGCAGCGCTGCAAGGCAAAAATCGTGCTGGTGTTTCAGCGGTAAAACCCCTCAGTTGTGAAGTGGACTTCCGAGGCCAAATAAAAAAAAAAAAAAAAAAAGTAAAACACCCTCCGTGCTGTTCCGCTGGGTCCCTGCTGCTCAATAGCCCCCCAGCCGCCTCCAGACCTCACGGCCCAGGTCGGGCTCTCCTGCCTCCACAAATATGGCCACATGAGCTGGCCGCGGCTGCGCAGTCCGCATAGCCGCAAGTGCGCCTGCGCAGCTCTAGGGCCAACCCCCCAATCCATGCAGCGAGGATCGGGGGAGGGGGGGGGGGCTATGCGGACTGCGCAGCCGCGGTCAGCTCATGCGGTCATGTTTGTAGAGGCAGGATAGCCCGACCCGGGCCGTGAGCCGGCCCTTGGCGCTATTGAGCAGCGGGGACCCGGCAGAACGGCACGGACGGCGTCCTCCGTGCGTTAAAATATGATGCAGGTATTTTATTTATTTTATTTGGCATCGGAAGTCCTTTACCGCCGCCCCCAGTCACTGCGCATTCACCCGCCTGCAACTGCCCACCCACCCACCTCGCTCCCTGGTCTCTCCAGCAGCCCGTTACTGCGCACACGCACAGTAAAACAATACCAGGGACACAGGGACGCTGCAAAACTGTTGGACGCAGCGACACTTGGACTTTTTTGTATAGGATATATAGACTGCAAGCCAGGGACCATTAGCTCCATTAGTTTGGGTAGCATTGGTCAGTAGCAGTGACGCAGAGTAGTGTGCATTGCTCGGCAGTCGGCACTGCTACACATTAAAGATCCCAGAGGAAAAAAAGGTATGCAAGGAGCGATTTCTGGAGCACTAGTGATTTCTACAAAGTCTTTCAGCAGCTATACAAATCACAGAGCAGTTACCTTGGCAAGTTGAGAACGCAAATCAGCCAGCTCAGCCTCTAGCTTTCTCTTCTCTTCAACAGTGGCAGTAAGTTCTGCTTCACTCCTGAAATGCAAGGCCTCCAGGTCTTTAATGCGATGCTGTGCTGTAACAAAGTCGGCATCCTTCTTCTTGAAGCTGAAAGAGAGAATAAATAAATATTGCTTTGGAACCAAACAGTGTTTTCCAGCCAATAGACAGACATAAAAATACATGGAAAAATATAGACGATGGATCAAAATTGCTTACTTTGTTAGAGATTTTATAAAGCAAAAATAGTCAGTAGATCATAATGGATTGAGGAGGAAAATGTTACTTTTTTTTTTTTTTTTTTAACAATGGTGAGGTAAGTTTCTTTCAATTCAAGTTTCTCACATTGAAAGGTTTCTTTTAGTGAAAGCTGTGATTTGAAGAACAAAAAGCAATTTCCATTAACTAAGTGCTTTTAAAAATAAAGAAAACCCTGGGAACCCCTATGAGAAGATGGGCTAGTCCAAAATCTGTAGGCAATGACAGATTTCTACTTATTGTAGGTGACAGGAACATAGGAGAGAAGTAATTTATGGCTCATTTTACTCTGGGAGAAAAAAGTACTTATTTGTATGTTTTAAATGTTAAGATTTTGACGACAGTTCCTCTTTAAAGAGAAACGCCAACCAAGAAACAAACTTTATCCCAATCAGTAGCTGATACCCCCTTTTTACATGAGAAATCATTCCTTTTCACCAACAGACCATCAGGGGGCGCTGTATGACAGTTTCTTGTGGGAGGGGTTTCACCACAATATCAGAGTACGTACTCCTGGCAGTTTCCTGTCTGTGAACCTTGCTGCATTGTGGGAAATGGCCGTTTACAGCGGTTTCCAACTGCCGAAAAAAGCATGCAGCAGCTACATCATCTGCCAACAGTAAAAATGTCACCATGTAATAAATGTCAGAATGTAAATCAGGGATTTAAAAGATTTTACAATGGGCAAACACTGACTAAATCATTTATACATAATTATTGTAAAAATGAAGCACTTTTTTATTACATTATTTTCACTGGAGTTCCTCTTTAAGGATGTCACTTTACCAACAAAGATCAGGATAGTTCGAGCCATGGCCTTTCCAGTAATAACATAGCTGTTGGACTATTTCACTAATATTATAAATGCGAATGTTTGGATGTTTGTTACGCAATCACGCAACAATGGCTGAATGGATTTTAATGACATTTGGCACACACATAGTACATTACCTGGAACAACATATAGGATACTTTTTATCCCTATAACCAAAAAGTGGGCGGAGACAAATACAAATTTCACTGGGAAAATGTAAACTGCAGCCATTCTTACAAATGGTAGGGTTCTCAAACTTTTCACAGTTGGTGACTGGGATTAATATTCAGAAAAGTGGGTGGGACCTACAAAAGCCAATCAAAAGCCACCTATTGATTTTCAAGGGGAATATGTAATTGCTGCCATTTTTTCACTGTTAATGGCACAAGCCTCAAACCTGGTACAGTTGGTCATTGGGTGACTGGGGTTCAAATTCAGAAAAGGGGGTGGACAGCCAGATTTGTTTCATTTCAATGAAAATTGATGCCAAAGACCGCAAAGCTCACAAACTTGGCCATTAAGTAATTGAGTGTTAGAAAAAAGTGGGCACAGCCAACATCAGCCAAATGCATAACTGGGCAATGCCAGGCCATTAGCTAGTAAATAAAGTCATACGTAGAAAAATGTATGCTTTTGAATTGTAGGTGTGGAGAACACTACTAAGAGTTCCATGGACTGCTAGAAGATCTAACCAGCCAATACTTACATCATGCTAGGTACACACCATACAATTTTCTGTTAGATTTTCTGTAAGATTTACCTGCCAGATAGATCATTTCCAACATGTTGGAAATGATCTATCTAAACATCTATTTGCCTAGCAATTAGGCATTGTTCTACTCAGCAGGAAATAACCAGAAGACAATGCACCAGAGATAACCAGTCTCTACAGAAAATAATCTAACAGAAAATTGTATGGTGTGTACTAGGCATAAGACTAGAGTGTGTACAAGAAGGGCTGATACTACTAATTAAACTCACATAATGAGAATTCTTTGGAGAAATCCTTGATGCTTGGAAAAATTGAGGGAAGAAGAAGAAGTAGGGGGAGGAGACAGAGGCTAATAATGACAGAGAACATTTGTGAAGCTATGAACATGCCTATGAAACACCTGAAAGAAGCAGTGACTGAAATCTGGCAAGCAGAAGTACATAAAGCCATTAAAGAGAACCAGATATGAAATGAAGGAAAGGTTTATACATATCTGCTGCTTCCTCCAGCCCCATACGCACGGATCGCTCCCATGCCGCCGTCCTCCGCTGCCTGGATCCGCCGGTACCGGGTCCCGTCATTACTGCGAGTCGGCCGACTGGACGCGGCCAATTGTCCGCATCACAGGGGCTCCCTCCATATATCTACACGTGCGGCTGCATACTGCGCAGCCGCATGCGTACGGGTATGGAGGGAGCCCCTGTGTATGCGGACAATTGGCCGCGTCCGCCGGAAGTGACGGGACCCGGTACCGCCGATACAGGAAGCGGAGGATGGCGGCGTGGGAGCAATCCCGGCTTATGGGGCTGGAAGAAGCTTTTCCTATTTTAGCTGGCCATTCGTCTCTGGTTCCCGTTAAGAGTCTGAGTCAACTGTATGAATAAGGAGGAGCATCTAAACAGCTTTATGTTGGCACTGAGGAAGAAGTTCATAAACAATATCACACTATGTTGCACTTTTATTCTTTTTTTCCTGAGGGAATCTCAGGGAGGATTGATTGCAAGCGGGAAGTGCAAAGTGGACTGCAACAAGAATAAGATTTAAATTACTGAAACTATGGTGAAGAGCAGTACCACTGTATTTCACATTAAATTAGTTTTTATTAAGATAAATACCCTTTTAAAGGACAACTGTAATAAGAGGTATATGTAAGCTGCCATATTTATTTCCTTTTAAGCAATATCAGTTGCCTGGCTGTCCTGATCCTCTGCCTCTAAAGCTGAATCTACACGCAGCGATCCGGCGGCTCGATTAGCCGCCGGATCGCCTCTTCCGCATCCCCGTGCGTACCCGCTCGCCCGTCGGATTTGATACCCGCTTATCTTCCGCTTGATTCCCTGCCATTGTCCGCTCGTGGGGAACGAGCAGGGAATCGGCGGCGGCGAGATCGGACCTGTCGGATCTTATCGAGCCGCATTAGCGGCTCGATTAATAAGCCACATCGCCGCGTGTAGACCCAGCGTAATACTTTAGCCATAGACCCTGAACAAGCATATGCAGATCAGGTGTTAGACATTGTCAGAATTGACAACATCAGCTGCAAGCTTGTTTCTGGTGTTATTCAGACATTATCACAGCCAAATATATTGGCAGGACTGCCAGGCAACTAGTATTGTTTAAAAGGAAATTAATATGGCAGCCTCCATATTCTTCTTACTTCAGTTGTTTAAAGGTTAAGCAGGGCTGTGGAGTCGAGTCAAAGCAACCTGGAGTCGGAGGTTTTATAAACTTAGGCGTCCGGTAATTTTTGTACCAACTCCACAGACCTGCTCTTAACCACCCTGGTGGTGCATTTCTCTCTGGATTTATGGGTCTAAAAGCGGTACATTTTTTCAAGAATTTTAGGCCTCCAACACTCAAGTCTTAATTCACCAAAATATATCAGAATAAAAGCCTGGTAGACATCCTGTGTATAAAAAGACTAACACAAAATTGCTGAAATAATTACATTTATAAATAAACTTAAGAAATAGTGAAACTGTACAAATAAGGCACCAGACTATACAGTATGTACCAGGGCCGGGCCAAGGCAAGATGCTCCAACCTCAGGGCACACAACTCACTAAGCTATCATTCCCCTATTGTGTTTGAAGCAGAGAGAAATAAAGAAGGGACACATGTCTGAAAAAAAAAATGCAACTTTAGCCAAAAATTTTACAGGGAACAACAGGGAGAACAGACAATGCACATATCCACAGGTATGTGGATCCAGCATGAATGCCTCTGTGCTTAACTGATAGCTTTGCCTCTGTTCAGGTATCTTTAAAAACATGGGTCAGGAACATTTTTGGCTGAGAGCCATAAACACCACACATTTTAAAATGCATTTCCATGAGAGCCATACAATATGTTTCATACTGGGAAAGTGCGCATGCGCAGCAGAGGGCTCATGTCCCTGTTGCCATGGTGATGTGTATACAGTTGATCCGCCGGGAAGTGTCAGACACGTCTTCAGCTTCTCTTGGGTTTCAGCAACATCAGCAATTTCCCCGAGAGCCAGACAGGAGAAATACCAACTAATAGCTTGTACAATTAGCTAGCTGACTTGGGGGATGATTCACTTTGTAGGACAAGATCCCCACACTTTGGCCTAATAGGCTGCCTGTCAAGTGAGAGGCAGCCTATTGGGCCAAAGTGCGGAGGTCCCGTCCTACAAAGTCACTGGACCTGACAGGGTCCAGAGTGGGACAATTGGAGTGGCCGTTCGTTTTGGGGGGGAGCGCAAGTTAGTAGTGCATGCTACAGCAGTAGCATGCCTACTCTGCAAATGTTACTTGCGCTGTGCTTCTTGAGCAGTGTAGCTTAGTGAATCAACCTCTACCGATTTGTTTGTGAGCCAGATATAGCCAACAAAAGAGCCACATCTGGCTCCCGAGCCATAGGTTCCCTACCCCTGTTTTAAAAACTTACAAATCTATAACTACTGGCTGAACACCATTATCCACTTTGAATACATCAGGTTTAAACCACTGCGTACAGTTTTTTGTTGGTTTGTTTTTTTTAATTAACAATTGCACTGTACATATGGCACTTTTCATTATATACAGAGCAATGTTTTCACATCTACAAATAAAAAATGGATACTATTAATTCTAGCAAGGCTTGTCAGGACTTTCCAGTTGTTTGTAGTGTTTGGATGAGAATGAATCTTTGTCCTTAACAGAAAGCTGCTTTTGTGAGCAACATTTGCTAGCTTATGTCACATAACAGCTGCAAGAATGCAGTCCATGAGGATTATCAATTTACCAGCAGCTATGTATTAGGTATAGAACACAGACAGCCAGTTGTCAAATTCAATCTAACAAGGGTGATGTGTGAAGACAACTTCAACACTGAATTTGTCAGAAGATGTCAAGAAAACCTCTAACCATGGTCTCGCCACATCAGATAATGTTTTCCGGCCTGTAAAACCAGACTACCAAGAAAAAGAAAAAAAAAAAAAAAAAAAAAAAACACTTAAAATACATAGGAACGAGTTTATCAACATGAGAAAAGAAAACTACATTTATCTGGCATGTAAATCATATGAAACCAATATAATCAGCAGGTTGGTCACACGAAACTTGCAGACAATATTCACTAGCCCACCTCTGGTTATTAACCTGGTCTTTTGATTGGTGCTCAGTAGGGCTGCACGATATATCGTTTTAAAATAGATATCGCAAATTGCGGCAAGACTATTTCCTATCGGTCAAAGTGGCGATTTTTTTTAATGCGTACAATTTTAAGTATGCAGGCTTTTTACGCGTACTACTTAAGCGTGCAATGCGTAAAATTGTTTGTGTTGGCCGCGCAGCACGCTTCCTCCTTCCAGGCGGAAGAAGTCAGAGCGCAGTGAGTAGTGTAATGCGGCCAGCACGTTGCTTGTGTAGGAGGATCTGCACATCAGGCACTCTTGTTCTGCACCGTCTCACTGTGTACTGCTCACTGCCCAGGATCTGTTGCGTCTCCAGTATACTGTCGAGCAAAAACACTTGGATCACTACCACTGCCCAGGATCTGCTGCTGTGGTACTCAGCTCTGCATTTATTAATAGCTGCTATTTGTTTTGATACATTCACAATGCAGTAAAATGTATAAACATAACAGAAAATGACATACTATCAATTTGATAGTATGATGTCATTTTCTGTCAATACATGTTTGTAAATGTCACTGTACATTGTAAATTTATTGCTAGAGCTTGATTTGAAGAAAATCGTGAAAAAATATCAAAATCGCAATTTTTGCGAGGGGGAAGCAATAAAAATTTTTTTTTCTTAGAATCGTGCAGGCCTAGTGCTCAGTCTCCAGACACCAACCCTTGCAATACCAACCGGATAATCAAAAAAGAAAGGAGGGCACACAAAGTTTCAGCAACTTCTGTATTGTAGCAAGTCAGGAAATGCACCACATGTGTTGGGCAAAGCCCTTCCTCAGGTGCACGTTGTCTTTGTTCGGTTCAAGAATAGTTCAGACAAACAAGTAATCATATTGGGATTCAGTAGGTATTCTTTTAAGTCTTCAAAAGGGTAAAGGTGGCTATTTTGTCACTGCTTTAACCACTTAAGGACCGCCCACAGCCGATGGGCGGCGGCAAAGTCCGGGCCCAAACGACCGCAATACGCCCATCGGCGGGGGCGGCTGCGGGAGTGGTTATGCGGCGATCGCGTCATTCGTGACGCGATCAGCCGCCGGGGACTGGCTCCGCCCACCGCTCGTAGTAACCCGCCGGCCGTTCGGAAGCGCCGGCGGGTTACTAGCACCCGGATCGCCGCATTTACATTGTATAATAGGCTTTGTAATGTATACAAAGCCTATTATACTGGCTGCCTCCTGCCCTGGTGGTCCCAGTGTCCGAGGGACCACCAGGGCAGGCTGCAGCCAACCTAGTCTGCACCCAAGCACACTGATTTCCCCCCCCCCCGCCCCCTGATCGCCCACAGCACCCCTCAGACCCCCCCCCCCTGCCCACCCCCCAGACCACTGTTTGCACCCAGTCACCCCCCTAATCACCCATCAATCACTCCCTGTCACTATCTGTCAACGCTATTTTTTTTTTATCCCCCCCTGCCCCCTCCTGATCACCCCCCACCCCTCAGATTCTCCCCAGACCCCCCCCCCCCCCGTGTACTGTATGCATCTATCCCCCCTGATCACCCGTCAATCACCAGTCAATCACCAGTCAATCACCAGTCAATCACCCCCTGTCACTGCTACCCATCAATCAGCCCCTAACCTGCCCCTTGCGGGCAATCTGATCACCCACCCACACCAATAGATCGCCCGCAGATCCGACATTAGATCACCTCCCAAATCCATTGTTTACATCTATTCTCTCCTCTAAACACCCACTAATTACCCATCAATCACCCCCTATCACCACCTGTCACTGTTACCCATCAGATTAGACCCTAATCTACCCCTTGCGGGCACCCAATCACCCGCCCCCACACGCTCAGATTGCCCTCAGACCCCCCTTTATCAATTCGCCAGTGCAATATTTACATCTGTTATTCCCTGTAATAACCCACTGATCACCTGTCAATAACCTATCAATCACCCCCTGTCACTGCCACCCATCAGCCCCTAACCTGCCCCTTGCGGGCAATCTGATCACCCACCCACACCAATAGATCGCCCGCAGATCCGACATCAGATCACCTCCCAAGTGCAGTGTTTACATCTCTTCTCTCCTCTAAACACCCACTAATTACCCATCACCCACCCCCTATCACCACCTGTCACGGTTACCCATCAGATTAGACCCTAATCTGCCCCTTGCGGGCACCCAATCACCCGCCCACACCTCAGAACGTCCTCAGACCCCAGCCCTGATCACCTCGCTAGTGCATTGCCTGCATCTATTTCCCCCCTCTAATCACACCTTGAGACACCCATCAATCACCTCCTGTCACCCCCTAGCACACCTACCCATCAGATCAGGCCCTAATTTCCCCCGTGTGGGCTCCTGATCACTCGGCCAAACCCTCAGGTCCCCCTCAGACCCCCTTCCGATCACCTCCCCAGTGCATTGATTGCATCTATTTTCCCCTCTAACCGCCCCCTGAGACACCCATCAATCACCTCCTGTCACCCCCTAGCACTCCTATCCATCAGATCAGGCCCAAAACATCCTGTCATCTAAGAGGCCACCCTGCTTATGACCGGTTCCACAAAATTTGCCTCCTCATAGACCACCTGTCATCAAAATTTGCAGATGCTTATACCCCTGAACAGTCATTTTGAGACATTTGGTTTCCAGACTACTCACAGTTTTGGGCCCGTAAAATGCCAGGGCAGTATAGGAACCCCACAAGTGACCCCATTTTAGAAAGAAGACACCCCAAGGTATTCTGTTAGGTGTATGATGAGTTCATAGAAGATTTTATTTTTTGTCACAAGTTAGCGGAAATTGATATGTATTGTTTTTTTTTTCACAAAGTGTCATTTTTCACTAACTTGTGACAAAAAATAAATTCTATGAACTCACCATACCCCTAACGGAATACCTTGGGGTGTCTTCTTTCTAAAATGGGGTCACTTGTGGGGTTCCTATACTGCCCTGGCATTTTAGGGGCCCTAAACCGTGAGGAGTAGTCTAGAAAACAAATGCCTCAAAATGACCTGTGAATAGGACGTTGGGCCCCTTAGCGCACCTAGGCTGCAAAAAAGTGTCACACATGTGGTATCGCCATACTCAGGAGAAGTAGTATAATGTGTTTTGTGGTGTATTTTTACACATGCCCATGCTGGGTGGGAGAAATCTCTCTGTAAATGGACAATTGTGTGCAAAAAAAAAATCAAAAATGTGTCATTTACAGAGATATTTCTCCCACCCAGCATGGTTATATGTAAAAATACACCACAAAACACATTATACTACTTCTTCTGAGTACGGCGATACCACGTGTGACACTTTTTTGCAGCCTAACTGTGCTAAGGGGCCCAAAGTCCAATGAGTACCTTTAGGATTTCACAGGTCATTTTGAGACATTTGGGTTCAAGACTACTCCTCACGGTTTAGGGCCCCTAAAATGCCAGGGCAGTATAGGAACCCCACAAGTGACCCCATTTTAGAAAGAAGACACCCCAAGGTATTCTGTTAGGTGTATGATGAGTTCATAGAAGATTTTATTTTTTGTCACAAGTTAGCGGAAATTGATATGTATTGTTTTTTTTTTCACAAAGTGTCATTTTCCGCTAACTTGTGACAAAAAAAAAAATCTTCTATGAACTCACCATACTCCTAACAGAATACCTTGGGGTGTCTTCTTTCTAAAATGGGGTCACTTGTGGGGTTCCTATACTGCCCTGGCATTTTAGGGGCCCTAAACCGTGAGCAGTAGTCTAGAATCCAAAGGCCTCAAAATGACCTGTGAATAGGACGTTAGGCCCCTTAGCGCACCTAGGTTGCAAAAAAGTGTCACACATGTGGTATCGCCGTACTCAGAAGAAGTAGTATATTGTGTTTTGGGGTGTATTTTTACACATACCCATGCTGGGTGGGAGAAATATCTCTGTAAAAGGACAATTGTGTGTAAAAAAAAAATCAAACAATTGTCATTTAGAGATATTTCTCCCACCCAGCATGGGTATGTGTAAAAATACACCCCAAAACACATTATACTACTTCTCCTGAGTACGGCGGTACCACATGTGTGGCACTTTTTTGCACCCTAAGTGCGCTAAGAGGCCCAAAGTCCAATGAGTACCTTTAGGATTTCACAGGTCATTTTGCGACATTTGGTTTCAAGACTACTCCTCACGGTTTAGGGCCCCTAAAATGCCAGGGCAGTATAGGAACCCCACAAATGACCCCATTTTAGAAAGAAGACACCCCAAGGTATTCCGTTAGGAGTATGGTGAGTTCATAGAAGATTTTATTTTTTGTCACAAGTTAGCGGAAAATGACACTTTGTGAAAAAAAACAATTAAAATCAATTTCCGCTAACTTGTGACAAAAAAAAAAAAAAAATCTTCTATGAACTCACCATCCTCCTAACGGAATACCTTGGGGTGTCTTCTTTCTAAAATGGGGTAATTTGTGGGGTTCCTATACTGTCCTGGCATTTTAGGGGCCCTAAACCGTGAGGAGTAGTCTTGAAACGAAATTTCTCAAAATGACCTGTGAAATCCTAAAGGTACTCATTGAACTTTGGGCCCCTTAGCGCAGTTAGGGTGCAAAAAAGTGCCACACATGTGGTATCGCCGTACTCAGGAGAAGTAGTATAATGTGTTTTGGGGTGTATTTTTCCACATACCCATGCTGAGTGGGAGAAATATCTCTATAAATTGACAATTGTGTGTAAAAAAAATAAAACAATTGTCATTTATGGAGATATTTCTCCCACCCAGCATGGGTATGTGTAAAAATACACCCCAAAACACATTATACTACTTCTCCTGAGTACGGCAATACCACATGTGTGGCACTTTTTTGTAGCCTAACTGCGCTAAGGGGCCAAAAGTCCAATGAGCATCTTTAGGCTTTACAGGGGTGCTTACAATTAGGCACCCCCCAAAATGCCAGGACAGTGAACACACCCCACAAATGACCCCATTTTGGAAAGTAGACACTTCAAGGAATTCAGAGAGGAGCATAGTGAGTCCGTGGCAGATTTCATTTTTTTTTGTCGCAAGTTAGAAGAAATGGAAACTTTTTTTTTTCTTTTTTTTGTCAGAAAATGTCATTTTCCGCTAACTTGTGACAAAAAATAAAATCTTCTATGAACTCACCATGCCTCTCACTGAATACTTTGGGATGTCTTCTTTCCAAAATGGGGTCATTTGGGGGGTATTTGTACTATCCTGGAATTTTAGCCCCTCATGAAACCTGACAGGTGCGCAGAAAAGTCAGAGATGCTTGAAAAATGGGAAAATTCACTTTTGGCACCATAGTTTGTAAACGCTATAACTTTTACCCAAACCAATAAATATACACTGAATGGGTTTTTTTTAATCAAAAACATGTTTGGCCACATTTTTCGCGCTGCATGTATACAGAAATTTTACTTTATTTGAAAAATGTCAGCACAGAAAGTTAAAAAAATCATTTTTTTGCCAAAATTCATGTCTTTTTTGATGAATATAATAAAAAGTAAAAATCGCAGGAGCAATCAAATAGCACCAAAAGAAAGCTTTATTAGTGACAAGAAAAGGAGGTAAAATTCATTTAGGTGGTAGGTTGTATGAGCGAGCAATAAACCGTGAAAGCTGCAGTGGTCTGAATGGAAAAAAAGTGCCTGGTCCTTAAGGGGTAGAAAGACTGTGGTCCTGAAGTGGTTAACATGTACATGAATCAAAAATAGAAATAAAATTGACATCTCAGTAGTGGGAATTCTCTGGTTATTCCAGAGGCTTCCCTGATCTTCCTTACACCCCCCCCCCCCCCCCCTTTTCAAATGCTTGGATCCTTTAAGAATATTCAAAAGTTGATGAACATTCTTCCTGTGACTGCTACCATCCATGTACAAGCTTCTCCAAACTAGGCATAAAGGTTCATGTATGGCCAGAACTAAACTGCACATACACGAGAACCTAGGTCTACCAGGCATGCGCATACCTTGCCCATGGATGCCCAGTGCAGAGAACCTCGTACTAAGATGGGAGCCTGGCTGCAAGAAGAGAGTCCTACGTGGCAACAGGCTGGAGGAGGATCTGGGGAAGCCTGTGGACCATCCAGAGGCTTCCCAATACTGAGGAACGTATTCTCGTAGGACGCACAGCGGCTAGTGGAAATGCGGCCTTACAGTCTGTTCACACATTGAGGGCTCGTTATGTGGCAGGTTGCTGTGGTATGCAGGGACAAGAATCTGACAGTGAACACAGAAGTGCTTAAAGTGGATCCGAGATGAAAAACTAACTAGAACATGTAACTTGTCTATATATCTTATCTAAAGTTTAGATAGTTTACACAACATATCTAGCTGCAAACAGCTTCAATAGAATATGATTCCTGTAATACAATGAAGGCAGCCAGGTTCTGTTTGTCACATTGTCACAGGCTGAGGGCTGGAGATGCTATCAGCTTGCCTGTGTGTAAATTCAGTCCCCTCTCCTCCTCCCCTCTGCCTATGAAATCAATGGCTAGTAACCTCTTCCTCCTCCTACCCAAACCAGTTCCCATAAGCCCTTGCTACAGTGCCAAGGCACAAAATAAGCTGTGGGTGAGGCTTGTTTAGTTTATAGGGAGTATTAAAACAAAGTATTTGGCTTGAGGAATGCCCTATAAACTATATGAAAAGAACACAATTATGCAATGAGTAAAAGTTTATCTCGGATCCACTTCAACCACACCAATAGTATAAAAAAAAACGTCAAATTCGACCCTTTTAATGGACATTTTAAAACGTGCAGGGTTTATTAATCAATTTCCTCAAAAACTATAAGGTCTTTTTGAAAAATGTTTTCACCTGGTTCTCAATGGTCTACTTAATATACCCTGAACATTTGGTGTATATATAAAATGTAAGGGGGCTTTGCTATGAACCGCTAAAGTCGGCTGCTTTTTTCATTTGAAATTTTACAAAATCGATTTTCTCAAACTATTAGGGCTTTTTGAAAAAAAAAAAAAATTAAGTTGTAGCCACTGATCCCCTTTATAACCCATGCACTTTTGGTGATTGTAGCATGTATGGGGGCTTTGCTATCAACGTTAAAGTAAAATCCTTCTTTCAGCCTATCTGTCCCTTGCCGCAGATCTAGCGTTCCGGGATCCCCTCGATGCAGATGCGTCCTTGCCAGGTCAGCATCTTCTGTGTCTGCGCGAACGCATGGCCATGCTGCTTGCGATCACACTAACTCATGTGGCCTGGGGCGTTCTTCACAGTACTCCTGCGCCTGTGCAATATGCTCCAGGCCACATGAGCAAAGCATCATGGCCAAGTGCTCACGCAAAGGATACCGACCTGACGAGGTCAGCATCTGCAACAGAGGCAGAACTGCGGCGAGGTAGCCAGGGGTAGGAGGAAGCCCAAAGTAAATAGATTTTTTTTTTCACCTCGCACCTCTTTAACCTCCTTGGCAGTATGGACGAGCTCAGCTCAGCTTGCCGCTGTGCAATTTTTTTTAATACACGCAGCTAGCACTTTGCTAGCTGCGTGTTGTACGCGATCGCCGCCGATCCGCCGCTACCTGATGCGTAACAGATGGGGGAAGCCCTAAAGTAAATTGGGGCGGGGGGATGCCACTGCACAGCGGCTATCATGTAGCTAGCGCTAGGCTAGCTAGAGGGAAAAAAAAAAATACTGCTGCGCAGCCTCCCTGGCGATCTTAAAGAGAACCTGTACTGACTAAAAATATTTAAAATAAACACATGAGGTAACTTCAAACGAACATTACATAGTTATCTTGCCATCAGTTCCTCTCAGAAGCTCACCATTTTCTTCGGACAATGATCCCTTCCAGTTCTGACAATATTTTGTCAGATCTGAAATATATCAGTTGCTGTCAATACAATGGCTTCAATTCATCAAAGGGTGTTCGATAACAAAACCCCAGTCCTTAAAATACCGCATTCGGTATTTTACACTTCACTGTGCTAATTCATCAATATTTTCCCATGTGTGGTAGAGGTTCGTTAAGTTACCGAACTACTAGGCTTCAATTCATCAAAGGCTGTTCGATAACAGCAGAGTGGTGCAGAACAGCTTGGAATGTCCCTGTGTTGTTACAAGCTGATAACAATAGAAGGCATCCAGACATCCCTTTAGATGTAAAGGTGTTATAGTTACTGTTATTTATACTGCCTCTGCTGCTCTGAATCTGTCGATCAGCCTTTCTTAACATTTTATTTATTTGCCACAACGTAGATGAACTTCCTGGAGACATTACAAATGCCATGCTTGGTGATTTCACCACCAGCATCTTTGCATTATCAAACAGGGCCTGAAAGGGTTACACCACCGAAGGGAATCTGGGGATATATTTTGACCCGTTCTCTCTGCTCACTGCTTGGGGGGTCTGAAAGCTTGTGTGGAGAAGCCTGTGTGACCTATCAGCGGCACTTGCAGGAGAACAGGGGCTGTTTCTATTGGCTGCCTGCTCCTGCTAATCATGAAAACATTCACACAGAAGGCTTTCGAAGCCTGTAACGACAGGGGAGAGCTTGAGATAAACACCGAATGTGCTAGCGAATGTGGTAACCTTGATGAATTAACATTTACTGACATTTGCTGACATGTGTTGAGCACAATTCGGTAATTTATCTCATTGCTCTGTCATTTCAGCTTCTCATTCGGTAACAGCTTTGATGAATTAACATTTTCTAAAGTGCTTCGTTAAGTCAGCTGTTTTCAGCATTACCGAATGCGGTAATGCTTGATGAATTGAAGCCAATATCAGTTGCTGTCAGTTACAGCTGAAAGGAGAACTGATGTACCAGGTAATGTCTATGTTTCCCTATGGCTCAAGTGGGCGATGTTACAGTTTAACGGTGTGCTGACCAGAAAGCTGTTATGGGTAATGGCCATTTTCAAAATGGAGGACGGAAAATTCCCTTGATCACAGTGAAGAAACAGGATGCGGGAGAGGAGAAAGACACTGAGGAGTAGACTACATGGAAGGTAAGTATGACTTGTGTATGCTTATTTTTACTTCTAATTTTCAGTTCAGGTTTTCTTTAATAGAAAGCCAGGGAGGTTAAAGTGTAACTGTCGGGCATAAAATCAAAAATCAATTCTTTATTTTTATCTGGTAAACAAGTAAGAAAGATGCTAATCAGGCAATCCAAAAGTTAAAATCTCTATTACTTTTCTTGTTTATAAAGGATTATTCCCCAGTTTACCTGACTCTTATTTGGTACGTTGCCGCACAAAGGAAGTTGCAGGGCATGCTGGGTTGTCTTTTTTTGCTTCTTTATTTTCCCTCAGACTTAACTAATGTACAGAAGCAAAAAAGGACCACCCAGCATGCCCTCCAACTTCCTTTTTGTGGCAACGTACCAAATAAGAGTCAGGTAAACTGGGGAATGATCATTTATTTTTTAACTTTTGGATTGCCTGATTAGCATCCTTCTTACTTGTTTACCAGATAAAAATAAAGAATTGATTTTTGATTTTATGCCCGACAGTTACACTTTAAGGCAGGGTACACAAAAAAATAAATAAAGTTTCACTTACCTGGGGCTTCTACCAGCCCCCTGCAGCCGCACGGTACCCGTGACATCCTTGAAAGATTCTCTGGTCCCCGCAGTGGCTTCGTTTCAATTCCAGCGACAGAGCCACTCGCCGGTGACTGCGCCTGCACGGCCCTGGCTGCGCACGTCCTTGATCATGCTCCCGCCTCCGTGAGTGTATTGCACATGCGCAGTTGGGGAAAATATTGTACTGTGCATGCACAGAACGCTCCCGGGGGATGATCCCATTCTAGTTTTCAAAATAGTAACATTAATGACCTGTCCCTCCAGGGACATTGATAAGAATGAACAACATTGTTACATTTGGTGAAAAAAGGGCCTTTAGGGCCCTTTTCCACTAGAGGCAAATGCGATGCTGAATCACAAATCGCTAGCGATTTTAAAATCACTAGAGTTTGCTACACAACATAAGAATCGCGGTAGGCAATTTCCACTACCGCGATTAGTGTTTTACTAAAGCGCGATCACGCCGCGGAACGATTTTTGCTGAGATTTTGCTATGCTGTGCATAGCAAAATTGCGATCGCAATTGCTGGGAAAAATTAGGACTTTGCGCTAAACGCTAGCAATTGCGATTCAGCAAACGCTAGTGATTGCTAATGGAAAAGGGCCCTTAGTGCTAGTGGTAGTTTACAGTCTACCATGTGCCCAAAAACCTAACTGATTATGTATGTAGGTTATGATTTTAGCCATGACAAGTTAGAGAATAGAATTTGGGGTGTTTGAGAGGAGGCCTATTTAAAAAAAAAAAAATTGTCAATGTGGAAAAAAAACTGTAAAAATAAAAAATAAAATACCATTTTCAAAGTTATGGTACAATTGCAACAAAACCGCATAAGTACAAATGTTGAAAAATATGTATATCTCAGTAGGCCTGAGCCTCTAGTTTTCAGAATGGTGACATTTATGGCTTTTCTTGACTGTTTAGACACTCCATGGGCTTTGCTAAGAAATAACTACATTACTTTTGGTGCAAAAAAATGGCCTTGAAAAATCAATTGGTGCTGCTCATGATTAATAGTGTACTGCGTGGCCAAAAAGCTATCGTATTGTGTACATAGGGTATCATTTTAACAGTGACAAGCGAGATAATACAATTTGGGGTGTTTGAGAGCTGAGGCCTAAGCCATTCTAATTTTTTTGTGTGCCAAACAAGAAAAAAAAAATTCTCTAGTTTTCAGAATGGTGACATTTATGGCTTTTCTTGACTGTTCAGACACTCAATAGGCTTTTCTAAGAAAGCATTTATTTTGGTGCAAACCATGGTCTGCAAAATTCAATTGGTGCTGCTTATGGCTAAGTGTGTATTGCGTGGCCAAAAAGCTATCTGATTGGCCTGGTGCACACCAAAAACCGCTAGCAGATCCGCAAAATGCTAGCAGATTTTGAAACGCTTTTTCCTATTTTTCTGTAGCGTTTCAGCTAGCACTTTGCGGTTTTGTGAAGCGTTTTTGGTGTAGTAGATTTCATGTATTGTATAAAGCTGTTACTGAACAGCTACTGTAACAAAAAGCGCCTGGCAAACCGCTCTGAAGTGCCGTTTTTCAGAGCGGTTTGCGTTTTTTCCTATACTTAACATTGAAGCAGAAACGCCTCCGCAATCCAAAATCTGCAGCAGCCCGGGAGTATGAGTTTCTGCAAAATGCCACCAGCTCTGGTGTGCACCAACCCAATACATTACCCAAACGGATCTGCACCCGCAAGCGGATCGCAAACCGCAGCCGAACCGCACTGGTGTGCACTAGGCCATTATGTATATAGGGCAGCCTTTCTCAACCTTTTTACACTGGAGGAACCCTGCAAATTAGTTTTTGATCTCGAGGAACCCCTGCATTTATTTTTCTGAAGGCATGGTCTTTAAAAGTAGGTTAGGCTGTTAATTTCACTACCTACTATTACACTGCCACTCATTAAAATGTGCTCATTATTATTCTGACCCCCAATTTAGTGCTTCTTTTTACAGTACCACCTATTATAATGTTCTCTATTTCCCTCATGATGGGTTAAAATGCCAAGGAACTCCTGCAGAGTCCTCAAGGAACCCTGGGGATCCAGGGAACCCTGGTTGAGAAAGCCTGATATAGGGTATCATTTTAATCATGACAAGCAAAAGAATAGAATGTGGGGTGTTTGAGATCTGAGGCCTATTACATTTGAATTTTTTTTAGCAGCAAACTGAATGATAAGCAATAAAGTTGTTATTTTCATATTTCTTGTACCAAAATAAAACACTTGTAAAAAAAACAAAAAGTGACAGAATTGAAAAGAGAATGCATAAATAGTTACTTTAGGGCCTCAATGTTTTAAATATGTACGCCATGAGGGTGTATTTACTCTTATTTTGCTAATAAAGGCTTGTAATCATTGGTAGTGTGCAATGAGAAAACGAAAACCACAACACAGAAAAAAAAATACACCTTTATTTCCAAATAATATATTGTCACTATAATTTGTACTAGGGACATAATTCAAGCCTTGTGATAACCAGAACAAATAGGCAGATAAAATGTGACGGTTTTATGTATGGTAGCATTGTTTATTTTAAAACTATAGGGCATGGAATTGGAGAAATTGTGTATTTTCTCTTTTTTTTTTTTACTTGTTTTTTTCCCCTTTAAAATGCATAGAAAGTAAAGTAATTATTGAACACAAATATCACTCCCAAAAAGCCTTATCTGTGGGGGGAAAAAAAAAAGGTATAGATAATTTTGTTGTGATAAGTATTGAAAAAGTTACTAGCAAATGAAAGGGAAGAGCATTGACAGGTGAAAATTGCTCTGGTCCGTTAGGGTAAAATACAAAGTGGGAGGAAATTGTACATTGGGACCAAGTCGAGGGCCAAACTCAATGTCTACTGGCCACCGTCCTCCATTATAAAGTTCCCAGGTGTCTAATGTCCCCCTCCAGCCCCTATACCAGTTCCCTGGGGGCCCCACCTACCCCTATACACTTCCTTACTGTTTAGTGCATTCCCCCTACCTCCCCCATAGAATATGCTATTCTAGGGCTTCACCTAAAATATAGCTTCCCTGGTTGTCTAGAGTGGGCCAAAGTTAATGTAAAGTGGGGAAACCACTTGAGGGCCAAATTCAAAGAGAGTCTGAAGCGAGAATAAATCTCGCTTCAGACCTCATAGATAGCAAGGGCATGTGTGCCCCTGCTAAAACGCCGCTATCCCGCGGCTTAACGGAGTCCCTTCACCCCCAAATCCCCTCAGTGCAGCGGGGGAGCGCTTCCTGGTTGGGGCAGGGCTAACCGCCGCAGCCCTGCCCCACGCGCGTCTGTCAGCGCACATCTCCGCCTCTCCCCCGCCCCTCTCAGTCTTCCTTCACTGAGAGGAGCGGGGGAGCTGCGGCGATGCGCCGCTGATAGACGCGACTGGAGGCAGGGCTGCAGCCGTTAGCCCTGCCTCCAGGAAAATAAGATTTACGACCAAGTCTACAACCAACGATAGCGGGGTGGGTTGGGGGGTGAAGGGACCCCTGTTTAGCGGCGCGATAGCAGCGGTTTAGCAGGGGCACACACTGCTAACTATCAGCTCTGAAGCGAGATTTATTCTCGCTTCAGAGTCTCTTTAATGGCTGAGGGCCAGATTTGGCCCGAGGGCCAGAGTTTGACATATATGCTCTAGAGTAAAGATTTTATTAGAGGTGTAGGAATATTTTTAAGGCCTCTGATAGAAACATCCACTGCCACAAGTATGCACCCACAGTCAAACAGTGATGAGCTCCGTATCAAATCCGAATGAGTTCCATTCGGATTTCATCCTCCTAATTAGTGTAGCTGAGCAGGTATGTGCCGGAGGTGGTTAAACTTACCCAGCAGCCTTCTTTAATCCGTCCCACGCGGCGTTTCAAGCCACGTCACTTGACTACTACGCTTCCTCCAACACCCGCTCAGCTGCACTAATTAGGAGGATGAAATCCGAATTAAACTCATTCGGATTTGATCCGGAACTAATCCCTGGTCATGAACAGCAACTTCTGATATTTCAAACATCTCTGGTGGGACTGCATAGTTTTTCATAGCTCTGTGCTTCAAGAGGAGTATCCTGTAATGTCAGTACATGTTCCAGGTAGGGGATTTTAAAAATATAAAAACAATCACTATTAGTTGGGAACACTTTTTAACCGCTTCCGGACTGGGCTTAGTAAAAGCTATGCAGTTTGTGGCCGCTTATTCCTGCCAGGGCGTAGATTTCAATCAGCCCTGCTGTCTCATCTCTCAGGTCACTGCACACCCTGGCACTGCTGTCACGTTGACAGTCCAGATCTCAGTCAGGAGCCAACTTCATTGCTTCTGACCCCATGATTGCTTTGAGCCACAGTATGAAATAGGTAAAGGTCTTATGCTGGGTACACACTGAGATTTTCTGGTCGATTTACTGTCAGATCGATTATTTCCAACATGTCCAATTTGCTTTTCGATCGACTTCCGAGCATTTTCCGATCGATTTCCGTGCACTTTAATAGGAAATCGATCGGAAAATGCTCGGAAAGCAAATCGAACATGTTGGAAATAATCGATCTGACAGTAAATCGACACGAAAATCTCATAGTGTGTACCCAGCATTAAAGAGAACCCGAGGTGGGATTTAATTATGTTAGTGGGGCACAGAGGCTGGTTGTGCACACTAACACCAGCCTCTGTTGCCCCATGGTGTGCCTCCAGGATCTCCCTGCACGCTGCTATACCCTCCGCAGTGCTAGCGACACACAGCGTGTCGCCAGCACAATATTTACCTATGCCATGTCAGTCAGCGCCGCTCCCCCGCCTCCTCTGTATCGGCGCTACCCGCCCGCGTCCCTTCCCTCCAATCAGCAGGAGGGAAGGGACGCGGGCGGGTAGCGCCGATACAGAGGAGGCGGGGGAGCAGCGCTAACAGACACGGCATAGGTAAACATTGTGCTGGTGACGCGCTGTGTGTCGCTAGCACTGCGGTTCTGTTTAACTATTTCAGTCGCGCGGATAAATGTTTCATGTCCGCAGCTAGTGCTGCTGTAGCCGCAGGGACGCGAGACTCCCGTCTGTGCAGTCTGGAAGGCCGTGCACACAATTGTGAAGGCGGAAACCCGTGATCGCAATGGTCCTGGCGACAGTGGGGAGAGGGGGGGGGGGGGGGGGGGGATTCGTGGCAGGTGACAGAAGCAGAGGCGTAGCTAGGGTTTTGAACGCCTGGGGACAAAGAGTTTTTGTCAGTGATGTATTTTATTTGCATTTGCCCATTTTTCTTGGTTATTACACCATTTAAATTTTGTCCCTATCACTATGTATGGCGCCAATATTTTATTTGGAAATAAAGGTGCATTTTTCAGCTTTGCATCCATCACTATTTACAAGCTTATAATAAAAAAAAAAAAAAATATGTTCTTAATATACCCTCTTCACATGCATATTTAAAAAGTTCAGACCCTTAGGTAACTATTTTTTTTTCCCATTAAAAATTTTATTTGGTTAATTTTTGGTGTTGGAAACAGTTAATTTTAAATGTAATAAAGTGTGTTTATTATATTGAAAAATGTATGTAGATACAGTTTTAGTTGGCCACAAGATTTTTTTTTGGTTCTTCCTGCTTCCAGGAAGCAAGAAGAAGGGGAAGGGGACAGGGAATCCCCCCCCCCCTTCAGAAAGAGGACCGGTTTTTCTGCTGGGGACTTGGATCAATGAACGGGAACCATGTTCCCGTTAATCGATCTCCGGGATACTGGTGGGGCGGCACGGGGGCATGCGCCAGCCGAAGCGCGCTTCAGCAACAGCAGCCGTCTGGACATGAGGATTACGTCCAGGCGGCATAAATGGTTAAATTATGGGATTGTAATTAGTGATGGATAAAACGGAAAAATGCACCTTTATTTCCAAATAAAATATTGTCACCATACATTGTACTAGGGATGTAATTTAAACGTTGCAATAACCGGTGCAAATAGGCAAATAAAATGTGTGGCTTTTATCCACAGTTTTACGTTTTATTTTAAAACTATAGCAATCGCCCTGAAAAATGCAGCACATTTGCGATGAATGGAAAGCGCTGAAGAATCACCCGAGTGTGAACCAGCCCTAAGAATCCCACATAAGGACTAGTTCAGTATTTCTCAAACCTGTCCTCGTGCTTCCCCATTGGTGAATGTTTTGCAGGCAACTCCGGTGGATTCCATGTAGCTTAGACACTAATTACCCCTCCTGTGCATAAGTGAGGTTGCCTGCAAAACATGCACCAGTGGGTAGTCACAAGGAAAGGTTTGAGAAACACTACACTAATCCAAAAGCTTTTAATTCTGACATTTTTATAACCTATTGACAGTGCATCGTGCTCTGGAACAGATATACATTTGATATGTATGCATACACAAGTTCTTTAAAGAAAACATGTAACGAGAAAAAGATCCCCTGAGGAGGGGGGGGGGGGGGGGGAGCCTCCGGATCCTATCTAGGCTTCCCCCATCCTCCTGTGTCCCATGGCGGTCTTACTGTGCCCCTCCGAACAGCGGAGATGTAAATATTTACCTTCCCTGGCTCCAGCTCAGTATTGGTTCTCCGCTCGGAGGAAATAGGCGATCACTGTAGGTCCACTCTACTGCGCAGGCACAAGTCTCCTGCTCTTGCGTATTAAGAGTGGACCTGACAGAGACCAGCTATTATGCTGAGAGCCGCAACCCCCATCCCCCCCGCTGGAGCCAGGGAAGGTAAATAAATCTAGCTCGTCAGGCTTGCCGAGCCAGGATTGCGGGAAACTTTGGGGGAGCCAGCGCCGGATTGTGTGCAGCCACCGGTGTGGGGGAAGCCTTATTGGGACCCTAAGGCTTCCCCCTCCTGAGGCAAGTACAGGGTCTCTAAAGTTTTTTGCGATAGTGGTCCTTTTAGTGAAAGATCTATTAATATCTGACATTTAAAGTTACTATATCATTTCTCCATAAGAAACAGAAACTGGACAAAGGATACAACTGCCATGTTTGACAAAGGCGAATATAAAGCTCATAAAGTAAATTTTTATACCAAATATTTTGCTTTACATTAACGTACGAGTAGCACTCACTTTTTGGTTAGTTCATCAAGGTCTGACCGATATTTTCCCAGTTCGATCTGCAATTTGGCTCTGTGTTTTGCTGTTTCATCCAGAACTTTTCGAGCATCAGCAAGCTCAGATTCATACAGATCTTTTATTACATTCACCTAAAAAGATTGTGATGTGTTAATTATGCAGCTATGTAAAATACAAAAAAAAAAATACAAAAAAAAATCAAAAGAGCTCCTGCACATCAGGGCTGTGGAGTCGGTCCAAAAATCCACCGACTCAGACTCCTCAGTTTAGGATTCCACCGACTCCACGACTCCGACCCCTCTAATTTGCATATTACAATTTTGTTGATTAAAAGTATGTAACATGAAATTCGTCTCTTAACTGCCAACGCTCAGGAATTTTACAAGACAACTGAAGTGAGAAGGATATGTAGACTACTATATTTATTCCCTTTAGACTAAAACTAGTCCTTGGTAAGAGTACTTGTAAACAGGTACAAACCGGAACAAAGAACATCTATCAGGCCCTAGGCAATGTAACTGTGGGCACATGTAGGAATAATGTGCAGGTACTCTGCAGGGGAATGAGGAGATTGTAAACAGACAACACCTCTGTGTTCAATGTGCACAGCATTCTCAGTGGATTCCCTGCAGCTCTGTGGGGAGTGCATATCTAGAGTATAGTACTACTGTGTAACAAAGTAAACCTGAGACAGATGAAATTAAAGTTTTATACATACCTGGGGCTTCCTCCAGCCGCCTTCAGGATAATCAGTCCCTCGTTGTCCTCCTCCACCACCTGGATCTTCTGCTATGAGTCCAGGTACTTGAGCCAGTCAGGCGTAGTGCGCATGCACACACTCCGCCGCCAGGAGCATACTACACCTGTGCAGCACTATTGCGCAGGTGCAGAATGTTCCTGGCTGTGGGAGCGGCATGCGGCCGGACAGCGCTGACTGGCTGAATTACCAGGACTCATAGCAGAAGATCCGGGTAGTGGAGGACAGCGAGGGACTGAAAAGCCAGAAGGGGGCTGGAGGAAGCCCCAGGTATGTATAAAACTTTACTTTTCATCCGTCTCAGTTACCCTTTAATTTGTAGTCACCAAACCAAATTTTAATAACATATCACATTATTTGATTATCAGCAAAGGGAGTGCATACATTTGCATAAATCAGAATTGACGCAGAATTATTTCCATCTCGTTGACCATGGCATTAGTGACACGGCTACACATCAGGCTTTATTCTTACAGCATAGATGTTATTTAGTATATAAGAGATTCCTGTGTACACATCATATATACAGTCACAATCAGAAATGTATATCTGACCTTAAAAATACAGGGACTGCTTTATTGAAGCAGCACAAGTAACTAATTTTGATTGGTTTATTTCAATTTTGTGGACTAAGCACAGCTATTACTGTATATATACATTATTTTTAATGACTATTATCTGAGAAATAGAACATTTTATCATATTTTCTATTTTAATTACAGTTACAAATTCATTAGGAGTCGGTGCATTTTTCCCCCGACTCCAGGCACCCAAAATTGCCCGATTCCACAGCCCTGCTGTACATACAGTATATTTTATAGTCAATGTGATATACTACACATCAAATTAAAAACTCAGTATTTTAATTGTTTGGGGACCACAGGCTTACACCCCCCCCCCCCCCACCCCTAGTGACCAGGCCATTTTTTACAATTCAGAACACTGCAGCTTTAACAGTGTAGTGCTTGGCCATACAACTTAGCACACAAATCAATCGTGCCTACTTTCTGCTGCTGAAAATTATATATATATATATATATATATATAAAAATATATATATATATATATATATATATATATATATATATATATATATATATATATATATATATATATATATATATATATATATATATATATATATATATATATATATATATATATATATATATATATATATATATATATATATATATATATATATATATATATATATAAAAATATATATAAAAATATATATATATAAAAAATAAAAAAAAAAATATATATATATATATATATATATATATATATATATCCATATATCCATATATATCCATTTCCTTTAAATTATCCCTTCCTCCTGAGATCCAGTCAGTGCGATCGCCTCTCATGGGCATCAGCCTATGAGAGGGATCGCTTTGCCAGCCACTCCTGAGGACAGCTCAGTGACAGAGCTGTCCCCTGCACAACCCTGCACTAGATCGCAGCGCTGCACATGTAATTTTGGCCCTTTTTTTCATAGCCTGATGACTCCGATTGCGGCTGGCAGGCTGTTTAAAGGACAACTGAAGCGAGAGGCATATGGAGGCTGCCTCTCTACCTCCACGCTTGTGCTTCAGCTGTATGTCTCTTGCAGATCTGCTTAAAGAGAACCCGAGGTGGGTTTGAAGAATGTTATCTGCATACAGAGGCTGGATCTGCCTATACAGCCCAGTCTCTGTTGCTATCCCAAACCCCCCTAAGGTCCCCCTGCACTCTGCAATCCCTCATAAATCACAGCCACGCTGCTGACAAACAGCTTGTCAGAGCTGGCTGTGTTTATCTCTATATTGTCAGTCTGCTGCTCTCCCCGCCTCCTGCAAACCTTCCCTCCCCGCTGATTGGAGGGAAGGGACGTGGGCAGGGACCGGAGCTGTGCAGGAGGCAGGGGAGCAGCTGAGACTGACACTACAGATGTAAACACAGCCGCACAGCACGGCTGTGATTTATGAGGGATTGCAGAGTGCAGGGGGACCTTAGTGGGGTTTGGGATAGCAACAGAGGCTGGGCTGTATAGGCAGATCCAGCCTCTGTACGCAGATACCATTCTTTAAACACACCTTGGGTTCTCTTTAAAGGATACCCGAACTGAAATGTGACATAATGAGATACAGTGTATGTACAGTGCCTAGCACACAAATAACTATGCTGTGTTCCTTTTTTTCTTTCTCTGTCTGAAAGAGTTAAATATCAGATATGTAAGTGGCTGACTCAGTCCTGACTCAGACAGGAAGTGACTACAAGGTGACCCTCACTGATAAGAAATTCCAACTATAAAAACACTTTCCTAGCAGAAAATGGCTTCTGAGAGCGAGAAAGAGACAAAAAAGGGGAATTTCTTATCAGTGATGGTCACACTGTAGTCACTTCCTGTCTGAGTTAGGACTGAGTCAGCCACTTACATATCTGATATTTAACTTTTTCAGATAGAGAAAGAAAAAAAAAGGAACACAGCATAGTTATTTGTGTGCTAGGCACTGTACATACACATGTCTATCTCATTATGTCACATTTCAGTTCGGGTATCCTTTAAACCCATTGAGAAAGGATCTAATCCGAAACGCCAACGTCTGGGGTAATATTCAGGGCCGTGGAGTCGGTCCAAAAATCCACCGACTCAGACGCCTCAGTTTAGGATTCCGCCGACGACTCCTCCTCTAATTTGCATATTGCAATTTTGTTGATTAACAGTATGTAACGTGAAATTCGTCTCTTAACTGCCAACGCTTAGGAATTTTACAAGACGACTGAAATGAGAAGGATATGTAGACTACTATATTTAATCCCTTTAGACTAAAACTAGTCCTTGGTAAGCGTACTTGTAAAAAGGTACAAACCGGAACAAAGAACATCTATCAGGCCCTAGGCAATGTAACTGTGGGCACATGTAAGAATGATGTGCAGGTACTCTGCAGGGGAATGAGGAGATTCTTCCTCTATTACACATTCTTCATGCACAATCTGAACAAGGTTTATGGGTGACAGACAACACCTCTGTGTTCAATGTGCACAGCATTCTCAGTGGATTCCCTGCAGCTCTGTGGGGAGTGCATATGTAGAGTATAGTACTACTGTGTAAAAGTAAACCTGAGACAGATGAAATTAAAGTTTTATACATACCTGGGTCTTCCTCCAGCCCCCTTCAGGCTAATCAGTCCCTTGCTGTCCTCCTCCGCCACCTAGATCTTCTGCTATGAGTCCAGGTACTTGAGCCAGTCTGGTGTAGTGCGCATGCACACACTCCGCCACCGGGAGCGTACTACACCTGCGGAGCACTATTGCGCAGGTGCAGAATGCTCCTTGCTGTGGAAGCGGCACTTAGCCAGACTGCTCTGACTGGCTGAATTACCGGGACTCATAGCAGAAGATCCAGGTGGTGGAGGAGGACAGCGAGGGATTGATTAGCCTGAAGGGGGCTGGAGGAAGCCCCAGGTATGTATAAAACTTTAATTTCATCTGTCTCAGGTTTACTTTTACACAGTAGTACTATACTCTACATATGCACTCCCCACAGAGCTGCAGGGAATCCACTGAGAATGCTGTGCACATTGAACACAGAGGCGTTGTCTGTCACCCATAAACCTTGTTCAGATTGTGCATGAAGAATGTGTAATAGAGGAAGAATCTGCTTATTCTCCTGCAGAGTACCTGCACATCACTCTTACATATACCCAGTTACATTGCCTAGAGCCTGATAGAGGTTCTTTGTTCCGGCCTGTACCTTTTACAAGTAGGCTTACCAAGGACTAGTTTTAGTCTATGATTAAAGGGAATAAATATGGCAGTCTCCATATCCTTGCCAAAATCGAAGAGGAATACCTCCATGCAGGTCGCATAAAACCCATGGCCTACTTCCGCTTCATTGTTGATATCTTAATCATGTGGTCCGCAAGTGAGCGTGGATCGGGGAGGGAGGCACTAGGGCTGGGCAACCGCACTTGCGTCGGTGCGGACTGCGCAGCCGCGGACACCTCCGGCGGACATATTTGAGGAGGCAGGAGAGCCCGACCCGGGCTGTGGGGTCGGTGTCCGGCCGGGGGCAGGATAAGCTGCGGGGACCCGGCGGAACTGCATGGAGGGCACGGATGTCGTCCTCCGTGCCTTCAAACTTCATACAGGTACAGACCTTTTTTTACTCATTTGGGCTCGTAAGTCCTTTAAGAACTCTATAATTTACAGTCAAGCTATAAAGTACAACCGGATTTGTTCTGACAGGATGGACAGAGAAAAGCACCTGGATCGCCTTAAAGGGAAGGTCCAAGCAAAACAAAAAAATGAGTTTCACTTACCTGGGGCTTCTACCAGCCCCATGCAGCCATCCTGTGCCCTCAGTCACTCACTGCTGCTCCAGTCCCCCGCTGGCAGCTTTCCGACCTCGGAGGTCGGTGGGCCGCATTGCGTACGTTTTTACGTATTCCCACTAGTGCAGGAACATCAACACATACATTTTTACGCATTACTGGTTCAATGCGTAAAAATTTACGCATTGAACCAGTAACACGTAAAATGTATGTGTTAATGTACTTGCACTAGCGGGAATGCGTAAAAATGTACGCAATGCGGCCCGCCGAGGTCGGCAAGCTGCCAGCGGGGGGCTGGAGCAGCAGTGAGGGACTACGAGGACACAAGATGGCTGCACAGGGCTGGTAGAAGCCCCAGGTAAGTGAAACTCATTTTTTTATTTTGCTTGAGCCTTCCTTTTAAAGGGATACTGTAGGGGGGGGGGGGCGGGCGAAAATGAGTTGAACTTACCCGGGGCTTCTAATGATCCCCCGCAGACATCCTGTGCCAGCGCAGCTGGTCACCCATGCTCCAGCCCCGCCTCCAGTTCACTTCTGGAATTTCAGACTGAAATTCACTCCCGCTGATGTCACCAGGAATGTACTGCGCATGCCCAGTATGGTCTGTGTCTGAGCAGTACGCTCCTGGTGACATCAGAGGGAGCGAGGACACGGCAACGCAGGCGCAGTGGTTTTCAGACTTTAAAGTCTGAAATTACAGAAGTGAACCGGAGGTGGGGCCGGAGCATCGGTGAGTGGCTGCATGGGCACAGGATGTCTGCGGGGGACCATTAGAAGCCCCGGCTAAGTTCAACTCATTTTCCCCCGACCCCCCTACAGTATCCCTTTAAGAACACTTTCATTAAACAAGGTTACAGTCCTCCTATGGCTGAGGCCCAAATCAGGATAGCCAGCATCATCCCCAGGACTGAACTCCTGAAATATAAGCAAAAGCAGAAAGGAGGACTGTGTTCCTTTGGTTGTCACCTACAACCCACACCTGGAAATCTTAAGGAGGATTGCTAAGGTACTTCATTCCATTTTACACAAGGATCACAGACTGAGAAAGATATTCACTATACCTCCCCTCTTGACATATCGGCAACCACACAATCTAAAACAGATGATTATCAGGAGTTCTTTGAATAGGCCTCAACAAAACATCACCCTGCCGACAAAAAAAAAAAAAAAAAAAAAAAAAGTGGGACCTGCAGACACATTTACTCCACTGACAGGGTAACGATACCAGGTTCACAACAGGAGTACAGAGTACAAGGCACATTTTCCTGCGGTTCCACCAATCTGGTATATCTGATCATGTGTGCTAAATGCCCCAATGTTATGTACCTGGGAGAAACTGGACAAACTCTGCGCAAACGTATAAATGGACACAGGCACACTATTAACGATACCGATTTGAACTCCCAGTTGCTACACTCTTTCGGTCCAACGGACACAGCATGTATGATCTTTGTGTCACTGCCCTGAAGGGTGGCTTCAAAAACGTCAAATGATCGATTAATAGCAGAAACAAAATTTATTAATAAATTGGTTCAAAGCAGGGCTGTGGAGTCGGTCCAAAAATCCACCGACTCCGACTCCTCAGTTTAGGATTCCACCGACTCCGACTCCTCTAATTTGCATATTACAATTTTGTTGACTAAAAGTATGTAACATGAAATTCGTCTCTTAACTGCCAACGCTTAGGAATTTTACAAGACAACTGAAGTGAGAAGGATATGTAGACTACTATATTTATTCCCTTTAGACCAAAACTAGTCCTTGGTAAGAGTACTTGTAAAAAAGGTACAGACCGGAACAAAGAACATCTATCAGGCCCTAGGCAATGTACCGTATTTTTCAGACTATAAGACGCTCCGGACCATAAGACGCACCTAGGTTTAGAGGACAAAAAACAGGGAAAAAAGAATATATACTAAACCAGGTGCATCCATGGTCCAGGGGAGTCTTATAAAGCTTCTCCCAGTTACAGCAATGGCTGTGTATACATACTATATATGCTGCCTGGACATTGTGGAAGCTGCTGCAATTAGGAGGATAACAAGGATTGACAATTATTGCAGCAAAATGGGTGGCAGAGTCTGTCAAGAAATGGTTAGGGCCCTGTAAGTGGTAGTGGCTGGATAGTGTACTGGTTAAGGGTTCCGCCTTTGACATGGGAGACCAGGGTTCGAATCCTGGCTAGGTCAAGTACCTATTCAGTAAGGAGTTCAAGGCAAGACTCCCTAACACTGCAGGGTGGCCTCCTGAGCGCGTCCCAGTGGCTGCAGCTCTTGAGCGCTTTGAGTCCGACAGGAGAAAAGCGCTATACAAATGTTCGGATTATTATTATTATTATTATTATTAAGTGGAATGCTGCAGCATTACATAAGCTGTCACTAAACCAGGCAACACATCCAACCACCAGAACACAGTGTAGATGTTCAGCACCTCATAATAGGTGTATATATAAGGAGATGGCTTGGAAGTGTGTGCAATCTGTATTGTAGTGCCTGTGCAGGACATGAAAAGGTATATTTGCATGTGAGATTTTTAATGCAAAGACTTGTTAGAGCACATTGAAATGAGGTGCTCTTTATATGGTACACATGAGTTATACTACTGTTTTCTGCCTACAGTGCAATTTTATGTCTAGTTCAGTTATTTCTTCCTACCATGCTTTATTCAGTGGGTGCTGTGGTCCTGTGTTATTTCTCCTAACAATGTTTATTCCATGTGTGCTGTGGTCATCCTCACTTAAACCTTCAGAGCCAGGCAAACGGCAAGTGAGTAATCTGACTCCTGCACAGCAGGACATCGTCTCTCTCTGCTGTCTGCTGCCCAGCGCTGCAATCCTACTCTTTCCCCGTGTCTCTCAGCCCCAGTCTTCCTTGTGTGCTGACTGTGGTCACCATCTTCAATTAAAGCTTTAGACCCAGGCAAACGGCATGTGAGTAATCTGATTCCTGCACAGCTGACCATCGTGTGTCTCTCTCTCTCTCTGCAGTTCAGCGCTGCGATCCTGAACTTTCTCTGTCTCTCTCAGCCTCATCTATCTTCCTGCCTGTGAGCTCACATGACAGGCAGGAAGTAAAAGGCTGAGAGACACCGAGAAAGTTCAGGATCGCAGCGCTGAACTGCAGAGAGAGAGAGACACACGATGTTCAGCTGTGCAGGAATCAGATTACTCACATGCTGTTTGCCTCGGTCTATAAAGCTTTAAGTGAGGATGGTGACCACAGTCAGCACACAAGGAATAAACAAAGGTAGGGATAAATAACACCGGACCGCAGCACAGCAGATTAAAGCGCTCCCACTGCTCTGATTGTTTACGGATGGTCTAGAGGGCAGGAAGACGGCTCCTTCTTTGGACCAATCACTGCACTGACTCAGTAGCAGTGACGTATTAGATCACTGACATCTGATAGGTCACTGGTACTGAATAAGGGCAGTGATTGGCCCAGTGAAGGAGCTGTGGTCCCGCCCTCAAGACTATCGGCTGCACATAGAGCAGTGGGGGATGTTTTTTCCTTGTTTCCTCATGTTGTGCGTTCTGTTAACATGCAGGGCAGCAGGCGGCAGTGATATTTGGCTGCAGTATATATAGTATATATTGGTGGGGGACACCTTCGGACTATAAGACGCATTGACTTTTTCCCCCCACTTCTGGGGGGAAAAAAGTGCGTCTTATAGTCCGGAAAATACGGTAACTGTGGGTACATGTAAGAATTATGTGCAGGTACTCTGCAGGGGAATGAGGAGATTCTTCCTCTATTACACATTCTTCATGCACAATCTGAACAAGGTTTATGGGTGACAGGCAACACCTCTGTGTTCAATGTGCACAGCATTCTCAGTGGATTCCCTGCAGCTCTGTGGGGAGTGCATATGTATAGTACTACTGTGTAACAAAGTAAACCTGAGACAGATGAAATTAAAGTTTTATACATACATGGGGCTTCCTCCAGCCCCCTTCAGTCTAATCAGTCCCTCGCTGTCCTCCTCTGCCACCTGGATCTTCTGCTATGAGTCCAGGTACTTGAGCCAGTCGGGCATAGTGCGCATGCACACACTCCGCCGCCAGGAGCGTACTACACCTGCGCAGCACTATTGCGCAGGTGCAGAATGTTCCTGGTTGTGGGAGCGGCATGCGGCCGGACAGCGCTGACTGGCTGAATTACCAGGACTCATAGCAGAAGATCCGGGTGGTGGACAGCGAGGGACTGATTAGCCTGAAGGGGGGTGGAAGAAGCCCCAGGTATGTATAAAACTTTACTTTTCATCCGTCTCAGGTACCCTTTAATTTGTAATCACCAAACCAAATTTTAACAACATATCAAATTATTTGATTTCATCAGCAAAGGAAGTGCATACATTTGCATAAATCAGCATCAGTGCAGAATTATTTCCATCTCGTTGACCATCTCTATTATTGACACAGCTACACATCAGGCTTTATTCTTACAGCATAGATGTTATTTAGTATATATAAGAGATTCCTGTGTACACATCATATATACAGTCACAATCAGATATGTATATCTGACCTTAAAAATACGGGGACTGCTTTATTGAAGCAGCACAAGTAACTAATTTTGATTGGTTTATTTAATTTTTGTGGACTAAGCACAGCTATTACTGTATATATACACATTTTTTTTAATGACTATTATCTGAGAAATAGAACATTTTCTGAGTAAACAATGGTCCACCGGCCTCAGAATGTGATTCAAATTATTTCGGGGAGTCCCACTAGGGTGAGAGGTCCATCACACCTCTCAAATACAGTCCCACAAGTACAACACGTTCCATGTAGGACTCAACCCTCCAAGGATGTGATATCCAATATTAAATTTTTATTCCATTATTGCGGATATAAAAAGTATACAAAAATAGCACGACGTTTCGGGCAGTGGCCCTTTCTCAAGCGCTTGAGAAAGGGCCACTGCCCGAAACGTCGTGCTATTTTTGTATACTTTTTATATCCGCAATAATGGAATAAAAATTTAATATTGGATATCACATCCTTGGAGGGTTGAGTCCTACATGGAACGTGTTGTACTTGTTAAATAGAACATTTTATCATATTTTCTATTTTAATTACAGTTACAAATTCAGTAGGAGTCGGAGCATTTTTTCCCCGACTCCGACTCCAGGCACCCAAAATTGCCCGACTGCACGACTCCGACTCCACAACCCTGGTTCAAAGCTGTGGACAAGGGCTTGAATAAGGACAAAAACTTTTTATATTGGTGTGAGGCTGACGATATTTAAACTCACTCAGCCTATATAGCTGAACTTGTGAACTCAGAATTTATGATACCTCTGTGTCAGTTCAACTCCCAGGTCTGTGAGCATGGAGTAAACAAGGATCCTTAGCCAACAACCTCCAACCCCATTAAGATGTTCTGTTTTACATAGGGCATCTCAATGACATGTATTTATGCTTCAAAAGCGCTTTGAGTCTGACAGGAGAAAGGCGCTATACAAATACTGCCATTATTATTATTAAAAAAAAAAATCTGTTTTCCCTTTTGATGTTGCATGTATAAAGCTGTCTGTACCATCAGCCTGCAAATTAACAGGATGTAAACCCGACGAAGGCTGCAATGCCGAAAGCTTGTTTATTCTTATTCATTTGTAGTTAGCCAATAAATGGTATCATGCTGATTTAAAACTTCTTTCTTGTCACTTCAGTTGTCTTTTAAAATTCCTAAGCGTTGGCAGTTAAGAGACGAATTTCATGGTACATACTTTCAATCAACAAGATTGTAATATGCAAATTAGAGGAGTCGGAGGAATCCTAAACTGAGGAGTCGGTGGATTTTTGTACCGATTCCATAGTTCTGGTAAACAGGATACGTGTTCTCAAAATACAAATCGGACTAATTGAGTCTGCAAAGTTCAAAGTGGGTCAGGAAAGCCTTGGAATTTGCATGTCACAGTTAGCCTAGATGTGACAGGGGGCTCGGCAGACGGTGATGTCACACTTTGGGGAAAATTGCATTAGTTGTGGGGCTGAACATCAATTGCCCCGGGCAACAAACCGGCCTATAAGCGCCACAAAATCATCTCTTGGAGGTAGCGCATAGCTAGAGATGATCCTGATCGAATCAGAAATTTGTGTCTTCCTACGACCAAGTTAAACCTCGTACTGGTAACGTTTACTCCAGTTTTTATTTTTATGCAAACTGTCTTGTGTATCTTTGTTTCCTGTGTATCTTTGTAATTTTTACTTTGTTTTTGTAAATTTTTTTTGTATGTATTCATGTTTGCACTATTCCTCTTTTTAGAATATTAAATATTTAATAAGCCTGACTTCTGATGTACTAACCGCTCATAGCCTAGAAAGAGACTGCAGTGTAATTTGCGTTACAAGTTCAGTGCCTGATTGTGCCTTGCTACTGTACGATTGTATGGTGTGTAGGGTTGCCGCGATTTACCGGTATTACGGTATACCACGGTTTTACGAAGCACGGTAATCACTTTTGGGAAATACCGGTTTTTGCTGTATTTCCGCATCTCGCCACTGCTCCGGCATTGTCCTGCTCTGTGTCTCCCTTTGTAACGAAGGCAAGCTCCCAAAGCTAGTTTCTGATTGCGGGAGGCTTGCCGACATGAGTGCAGGAGCTGGGTGGTGATGCGCGTCCTGTAATGACGCGGCCACGGCTGGAGCGCACACGGAGATCTATTTCCCCGGCAATGTATCTGCTTGTGGTTTCTTTTTATTGTGGACTGTACCACAAAGGCAGAGGGGGAGTCACCAGGTCATTCCTGCTAAATAAATACGGCAAATGAGAAAAGGCTACAGCCCGTTCTCCCTTCTGCTAGATGCACGCAGCCCCCTGCCTCCCCCGACTGCAGAGCTGACATAAACACTGATACAGATCAGTGTTCAAAGGAATGTCCAGCTCTCCTCCCCCATGAAAATGAGTATGCCGCCCGCCCGGGAGAAGGAGTGAGAGACGCAATGCACTTGAGGAGCTGAAGCTTATGACACCAGATAAGCAGTGTTGCTGTGTGAGAGGTGCTGTGTTTGTATGAATGCAGCTAGTGTGTATATGTATGGCATGTGTGTGTGATGTCTGCCGGATGGATGGATGTCTGCCTGCCGGATTGGTGTGTGTGTGTTTTGTGTGATGTCTGCCTGATGTACGTTCGTTTGTGTGAGGTCACGTGTCCTCATGCCCACCGCTCCCCCCTGTTCTACTCTGTCCCCCTACTTTTTAAAGAAATCGTCCGCAGTGGCTTAGCACAGGACTTCACCTAATTCATATCCGCTCCACCCATTTGCATTTCATTTTTCAGCTCTGGTATCATTTAAAGGAAACCAGAGACGCAGCATAGTGAAAGTTTTATATACATACCTGGGGCTTCCTCCAGCCCCATCATGCGCACAGATCCCTCCCACGCCGCCATCCTCAGCCTTTTCTATTGCTGGTATTGAGTCCAGTAACTTCGGCCAGTCGCGGCCCATTTTACGCATGCGCAGTGCGCTCCCTCCATCTCTTGCAGAAAATAGTACTACGCCTGCGTAGTATTATTCTCCGCTGTAGAGAACGCACTGCACATGCTCAGACTGGCCACGACTGGCTCAAGTTACCGGACTCAATACCAGCGATAGAAAAAGCTGAGGATGGCGGCGTGGGAGGGATCTGTGCGCATGATGGGGCTGGAGGAAGCCGCAGGTATATATATAAAACTTTCACTATGCTTCATCTCTGGTACACTTTAAGGTGTATAGTAAAGTGTACCACCAGCATTTTTAAAGTGGACCTGAACTCAAAACGCCCTCCTCTGCTCAAAGATATGCAACAGCAATTTCTTTCTTTGTTACAGCTGATACAAATCCTAAAATAAATCTGCACAGTTTCTACTTCCTGATTCATGGAAGCAGACATATTAACCTACTGTGCTTTCAAATGGCCTTATTATCTGCCCTCTCTGCCATAGGCAGTCATGTGACACGGGAGAATGAGATTTACTTTTGGTATTTTTTTTTTTTACATTTAGAAGAGTAAATATTTCAAGCATGACAGGAGGACCCTAACCATTAATGGTTTAATAAAGAAGAGTTTGTTCAACGTTGACCTTTTCTCATTTTTATAAGGGTAATTGTAATGAGAATAATTGCGCAATACCGTATACCGTAATACCGTCATACCGTGGTATTTTTTTTGACAGTTATCATACCGTGAATTTTCATACCGTTGCAACCCTAATGGTGTGTGTGGCGTTCTCGTATTCTGGCCTAAAGCACAAAGCTGACCCAAATACGTGAGTGCTGGGCTGAGTGCAGACCACTCAACAGCAGAGTGGGAATTGCTTAAAGCAGGGGTCCCCAAACATTTTGGGTCAAGGGCTGGGTCGACGAACTTCAGACTGCTGGGGGGCCGGAGTATACATAAAATGATGTAGAAGTCTTTGCGGGCCAGACAGTGAAACATACCCAGGTGACAACCTGCAGTCCAATTGATGTGTAATTTGATTGGAAACCAGCAAATTACTGCTTTCTGTCTGCCATGTGGATGGGTGCTATTTTATATGCGGACCACCAATATTTAAAGATGTAGCTGACCGCATCTATAAGTAAAAATGTGTGTGTGGGGGCCAGTAAAATAGCCTCAGGGGGCTACATTCGTCCCGCGGGCCTTAGTTTGAGGACCACTGGCTTAAAGGGAAGGTTCAAGCAAAATAAAAAAATGAGTTTCACTTACCCGGGGCTTCTACCAGCCCCATGCAGCCATCATGTGCCCTCGTAGTCACCCACTGCTGCTCCAGTCCCCCGCGGGCAGCTTGCCGACCTCGGAGGTCGGCGGGCCACATTGCGTACATTTTTTACACATTCCCACTAGTGCAGGAACATTTAACAACCAGCTGGCCATTTGTGGTTTTGCATGGACGAGCGGCCTTTCCATGCCACTTCACGGAGGGTGTCTCCGTGAACAATGTGCGAGCCGCCGATTGCAGCTCGCACGCATAATGTAAACACGCGGGGAAGAAATCCCCGCTGTTTACATCAATACGGCGCTGCTGCCTCTGATTGGCTGGGGATCGCCGGCATCTGATAGGCAGAAGCCTATCCCATCAGGCGCAGGACAGATATCCGTCCTGCGCCGCTCAGAGGGGAAGACAGAGGGAGGTAAGGGGAGGGAGCGCGCAATATCGCTGCGGAGGGGGGCTTTAAGGAGCCCCCCCCCGGCCACACGGAGCGGCGATCAGACCCCCCCCAGCAGGTCATCCCCCTAGTGGGGAAAAAGGGGGGGGGGGGGGGAGTCTGATCGCCCTGCTGTATTCATGATCTGTGCTGTGGGCTGGAGAGCCCACGCAGCACAGATACTGCAAAGTGAGCCCGGTCCTTAAGTGGTTAACACATACATTTTTTACGCATTACTGGTTCAATGCATAAAAATGTACGCATTGAACCAGTAATGTGTAAAAATGTATGTGTTAATGTTCCTGCACTAGCGGGAATGCGTAAAAATGTACGCAATGCGGCCCGCCGACCTCCGAGGTCGGCAAGCTGCCAGCGGGGGACTGAAGCAGCAGTGAGTGACTACGAGGGCACAGGATGGCTGCATGGGGCTGGTAGAAGCTCCAGGTAAGTGAAACTTTTATTTTGCTAGAACCTTCCCTTTAAAAGGAGTCGTCAGGCAAAAAATAAATAAATAAAATTTCACTTACCTGGGGCTTCTACCAGCCCCATGCAGCCATCCTGTACCCTCGTAGTTACTCACTGCTGCTCTGGTCCCCCTCCGTCAGCTCGTTCAGTTTTTGCCGACCCCGGGGTCGGCGGGCCGCATTGCGTACATTTTCACGCATTCCCGCTGGTGCAGGAACATTAACGCATACATTTTTATGCGTTAGAGGTTCAACGCGAAAAATTTTACACGTTGAACCATTAATGCGTAAAAATGTATGCGTTAATGGTTCTGCCCCAGCGGGAATGCGTAAAAATGTACGCAATGCGGCCCGCCGACCTCGAGGACGGCAAAAACTAAACGAGCTGACGGAGCGGGACCAGAGCAGCAGTGAGTGACTACGAAGGCACAGGATAGCTGCATGGGGCTGGTAGAAGCCCTAGGTAAGTGAAACTTTATTTTTTGCCTGATGACTCCTTTAAGTGTCTAGCAAGCAGCTAGTGGTGGCAGTGAGAAGTGTTTTGAGGGGTGACAGCCTTGTGTTAGCTTGAATAAGGCTGCTTCCCCTCGCGATCTGGTCAAACCCACAGTCGGGAACCGTATTTGCAGGCGTGCCGTGGAGTCGGTTCCTGACAAGTACCTCATATCATTGCTGTCAATGAAGGCACCCTCCTCCCCACCCACGAGCACCCTCACTCTCCTCCCTACCCACAGGCAGGGTATATTTGCTATATTTTTCTAAATTTAAAGGCGCATTGCGGTTTTAATTTGGAAAAAAAAAATCATATGAAATGTATGCGTAACTAGGGTGTGCCAGGGGGTGTGGCCTAAGTGTCCCACTTTCTAATTTCAAAATATTGGGAGGTATGCTTCTATACAAGATCAGAAAAACAACTGGACATCAGATCGAACCTGTCGGAAATTAATTTGACAGGTTAATCTGGTGGGATATTGCATCTGTACCCATGCACAAAACTCAAGTAAGCTGCTCTCAAATTCATGGGTGCAATCCGAAAAATGGATCGATGTTACTGAATCAGTCGTCCAAAGAATCGTATTAAATAAACTACAACTAAATATAAGAAAAACTAGCAAAGCCAACCGGGTTCCTCCAGTTATATTCGCACCAATATGCACAACCATCAGCACCAAGGAACTCTAACACTAGAGACATAAAGCAACGAGATATCAGATAGCCACATGTGTAAAAATCAGCATTAAAAAAAAATAAAATAAAGAGAATGACTTGAGAAATGACACAGCGGGAAATCGATCAGGTGCGAAATGAAATCCCATTGTTTGTGGCCGTGGACGGTGCAGGACGCCAGCAGCCACAACGACATGTCCCGATAAGATAGTTTGAAAAGCAGACGCCGTAAACCCCTCCCAATGATGCCAGACGGAGGCCGAACCCATCTACACACAGACCATGTAAATCCCAGCGCGGAGCGACCCTCCCCCGAGCCCCGGCTACTGAATGAATGAGCTGCCTGCCTGGCCTGCACATGATGCGAGCTCCGGCGGCCGGGGAACGTGATGTGCCACAAGCAGCAATGCACGCAGCGCTCCCTCCTCCCCGCACACCCGCTGCACAGGGCATTACCTCCCGAGTAGAGACCTCCTCCTTCTCAGAGATCTTCACCATGAGCCGGTCATTCTCTAGCTCCAGTGAGCGGACGCGGTCTATGTAGACAGCCAGGCGGTCATTGAGATGCCGGAGCTCTTCTTTCTCCTGCAGGCGGCTGATGCGAGTGGGGGACAGCGGGGTAGCGGCTCCCCGAGCCGGGGACTGGCCTATCGGGGGTGCCTGGCGAGTTGGGGTAGACGTAGCCATATTCGTACACTGGGGTTCCCGCCAACCAACTGTACCACTCACACAAAGCCTCGCAGCTCCTTATTCTTCAGGCAACGGTCACTTTTTCATTCAATGGCGGGAGTGATTCCTGCCATCCAATCCCAGCCAATAGACGCTCGTGACGTCACGGCCATGCGTTACTCCGGGGCGGCCATAGCTATTGGGGTCAACTCTATCGTTCCCTTGCTGAAGTTGCTAGGGAATCTGGGCGAGTGGTTTTACTCCAGTAGACTCTAGAGGCTGTACCCTATATAAAGATGGCGCCTTTAGCGCATGTGGGCAGTGTGCAAAAACTAGACGTACCGTATTATTTGACTGGGTTTGCGTGCGGCCATTTTAAAACTTATCAGTGAAGTCGCTTATTAAAATATTTATTCTACGAGATATGGCGTACAGAGCACATTTTACGTTTGCTTATTACGCTGGTGTATTTTGCGTGAAGGTCACAAGAGCGCAAACGTGCTGGCTACAGTGGCTAGCGATGTCTGTATAGATAGGGCAACTGCACCTGCTCCCCATGCGGGTGTATGCTGTGTGTAGTCTGCCAGCCCCCGAAACATACCGGTATTCCTGCACTTGCAGCAAATAGTTAATGCCTCCCTGCTGCTCATCGCTATTTATTGCTTTTATTTATGCACTGGTTGCACTTAAAGTGTCAGGCTTGGTTGCTGCAACTAATGTTTTTTTTTATTTTTGCTGGTATTTGTATTGTAAAAGCTGTGATAGTTGCAACTTGCAGGTGCATAATTCCCAACGTTTTGAGATAACTAAAAGTGACTAACACATCCTTAGTCTCTCAAAATTTCATAAGAAAAATGTTTTTTTTTTTTTATCATTCTGACCACATAGAAATTAAAGGATGGGAATCAAGTTTAGAGTCAAACACATTTTTCTGTAGAAAAAAAACAAACATGTTTATATAGATCATTAGCCCTGAGAGAGGGACAAATGAGAAAGACAGGGACAGTTGGGAGCTATGCAGGTGCTGTATTTTATTTTTTTTTAACACACTGAAGCCCAGGTTTTGCCTCTTTTACAAACATTTATTATATGAGAACAATACTTAAACTGCAGTTTTATTAACATGTAATGCTGGAAACACACATTGGGCTCTATTCACAATCAGGTAGGATTTTTTACCGCTAAAGTACCGCCAGCGGTAATCTCCACATTTTTTCCACATTCTCTAAAATTTTTCACGTTTTCCGCATGCGGGTATTTTGCAGAAAAAAAGTGTGGTAACAGGTGTAAACTGGCAATAAACACGCAGAAAAAAAGTAGCATTAAAAAAATTGACCTCCAAAAATTTTCTAAGTCCTGCAAACGCAGCACTTAAAGCAGATCCGAGATGAAAAACTAACTAAAACAAGTAACTTGTCTATATGTTATCTAAAGATTAGATACTTTACACAGCATATCTATCTGCAAACAGCTTCAACAGTTTATGATTATTTATTCCTGTGATACAATGAGGGCAGCCATGTTCTGTTTGTCACATGCTGAGAGCTGGAGATGTTATCAGTTTGCCTGTGTGTGAATTCAGTCCCCTCCCCTCTGCCTCTGAAATCTCTGGCTAGTAACACCTCACCCTCCTCCTGCCCAGACTGAACTCCCACGAGCCCCTGCTACTGTCTGAAAATGCCAAGGCACTGTGAAAAGCTGTGGGCGAGATTTGTTTAGTTTTTAGGGAATTAGAGTATTAAAACAAAACAAGAAAAGTATTTGGCTTGAGGAATGTCCTATAAACTATATGAAAGGAAAACAATTATGCAATGAGTAAAAGTTTATCTCGGATCCACTTTAAGCCTCCAGACTCCATTTAAGTCAATGGGTAGCGAAATGTATCACCTGCTATTTGTAGGTGATTAAAAAAAAATAAAAAATCGGTACTTAAAGAAAGTCTGAAGCGAGAATAAATCTCGCTTCAGACCTCATAGATAGCAGGGGCATGTGTGCCCCTGCTAAACCGCCGCTATCCCGCGGCTAAACTGGGGTCCCTTCACCCCCAAATCCCCTCGGTGCAACGGGGGATCTCTTCCTGGTTGGGGCAGGGCTAACCGTCGCAGCCCTGCCCCACGCGCGTCTGTCAGCGCGTATCTCCGCCTCTCCCCCACCCCTCTCAGTCTTCCTTCACTGAGAGGAGCGGGGGAGAGGCGGCAATGCGCCGCTGATAGACACGACTGGAGGCAGGGCTGCAGCCGTTAGCCCTGCCTCCAGGAACGACCAATTCTACGGCTAACGTTTGCGGGGGTGGGTTAAGGGACCCCCGTTTAGCAGCACGATAGCGGCGGTTTAGCAGGGGCACACATACTCCTGCTAACTATGAGCTCTGAAGCGAGATTTATTCTCGCTTCAGAGTCTCTTTAAGGCAGAAATAATGCATCTAGTTTTCATTGTGAATTTGGATCTTTTGCGGAAATTACCTTTGCGGTAATTTTCAGCATCCTTTGCACACTTTTACCGCATGCGAGAAAAAACATGCAGAAAGTTTTGTGAATGACAACATGGTCTTAGTTTTGGTCGCAAATTTCTCACAAGTAGTTTACCGCATGCAGAAAATGATTCTGAATAGAGCCCAATGCAATTTCTAGTCCAATCAACAAGATTCAGATTATTATTTCTGTCCTGTACAATCTGTTTCTGATCGATAAAGGGATCAGTTTTGCAAAGATACAATTGGAAAATCAATCCCTTATCGTTCGGGAGCAGTTTGGACATGTGCACACGCTACAACTTCTCGTACCAGTCAATCAGATAGGAAATTGCATTATGCAAGCATATGGTACATACAATTAATTTTATTATCAAAGTTCCCAACCGTCCCTCTTCTGGAACCCTATCCCTCTTTCTTCCTCATTTGTCCCTCTTTCAGTACTGATGTAAAGATTTATATAAATACATGTATTTTTCTACTGAAAACTGTATTTGACGCTAAAGTTTATTTTTGTATTTTAAAATTGAGGGCTCGTTTCCACTATCGCGAATCTGCATGCCTCCAACGCATGCAGATTCGCACATCTAATGCAAGTGGATGGGCCTGTTTCCACTGTAGCGTTGTTGAGGTGCGTTTTTTTCAGCGGTGAAAAAACGCACAAAAGAGCCACAGAATTGGAATGCATGCGAATCGCCGCTAATGTATTTAATAGGGAATTCGCCTGTGGCTATGGTATGCGAATTTTAATGCGAAATCGCATAGGTACCAATGTAACTTCAAACAGGCAGTGACATGGTTAAATTCGCATATACCCTCACCTATGCGAATTCGCAGCAAAAACCGCGAAAATATTCGCATCCGCATGCTATTTCATCAGCGGTGGAATCCAGGCGATTCTGCACCGCAATAGTGGAAACGAGCCCTGATGTATTTCTTAAATTTCAAATGTTAATATGAAGGAAAATTATTGATGAAAAAGGATCAGTGTGGCTTGAGTTATAAAATTACATCTATTGCTTATGAATTATTTTGGTATGCCTGACTGGGGTCACAGTGGGCGTATCTTAAGGCCTTTTTCACAGTGTGACGTTAAAGTCGCACGTTAGAAAATATTTCAACGCAGACTAACACACAGCAATACTAAGTCTCTGCGACATTCACAGTGCACACGTTGCGTTTGTGTGTAGCGTTATTAGAAAGTGCTGTATGCTATGCGTTATACACGTTATTAGCTGCGTTTGACTGTTTGCACATGCTCAGTAATGACTTGAAAGCATACTTTTCATTGCCTGTATGCAACGATAACGGGGCATGAAGTTGCGGTGCATCTTTTTTTGGGGCGTTGCGTTGTAATTTGCGTTGCAACTTTAACGTTGCATCAAACCCCAACGCCCTACTGTGAAAGAGGCCTCAAGGTGTCTCTCTTGCTTATCTGAAAATGTTTGGAGGTATGTTATGAACACACAATCGACGATGAATTGTGAGATAATTGTGTAAATTGATGTCTACTGGCAAGAAATGACAAATAATGGTCATTATATGCCTTTGCCTGATCCATCCCTTCAGACTGGTTCTGACAATAATTGTTGTTTTAATAACTTATGTACAGGATCGTCAGATATTTTGGAATCACTTGTATCCAAAGCGCATGCATGAGAAAAAAATGTAAATAAAGGGAACTGCAATTTTGCAACTGCAATTATGGTTCTTGTGTAGCAGGCCGTTGACCAGCGCCAGCTCTGTATTTCTCCCACAGAAAATTCTAGTGTCAGGTACAACAACAGTTGATTCTTCACAAAACAAACATCTGATCAGTTCCATGGACAGCAGCACGCCAGAAATGAAATTTAGCCGCTGCAGGGGCATCGTTCCAGTAAGTCGAGGGCACAGGATGGCTGCAGGGGGCTGCCCCAGGTAAAATAAACTTTTTTTTTTTTTTTTTTTTTTTTTACAGTTGAGTTAAAGGATGCCCGAGGTGACATGAGACGTGTATGTACAGTGCCTACCTAGTAGGCCTGAACGATTTTAGGAAAATACTGAATTGCACGATTTCTGTCAGAAATTGCGATTTCAATTCGATTCCCGGTTTCTTCAAATCAAGCTTTAAATCGCTAATTTCTCAATGTGCACAGTAACAATTGCAAACATGCACTGAGGGCTGGTGCACACCAAAACCCGCTAGCAGATCCGCAAAACGCTAGCAGATTTTTAAACGCTTTTTTTTATTTTTATGAGGCGTTTTGCTAGCGTTTTGCGGATTGCTGCAGCGGATTTCAGTATAGTAGATTTCATATATTGTTACAGTAAAGTTGTTACTTAACAGTTTCTGTAACAAAAACGCCTGCAAAACCGCTCTGAACAGGCGTTTTTCAGAGCGGTTTGCGTTTTTCCTATACTTAACATTGAGGCAGAAACGCACCCGCAATCCAAAAAATGCCTCACCCAGGCATTTTTCGTTTCTGCAAAACGCCTGCCGCTCTGGTGTGCACCACCCCATTGAGATACATTGACCAAGCAGATCCGCAGCCGCAAGCGGATCTGAAAACGCCCAAAAAGCCGCTCGGTGTGCACCAGCCCTGACAGAAAATGACATTTTGCACATATTCACTGTGCCCCACTGCAGCAGACAACAGCTATGCAGAACAGATTGAAATGCCACAATTTCACAGTGCCCCAGACAACAGCTTTGCAGAATAGGTGGCCACAGATCCAAATCCAAAAAGCTGTATTGGCAGGACCAAATACATTTAGCATTGCCAAAACAAAACATTAACATGGGGGGGGGGTGAAGTTGTGGGAATAAGGGAAGGATATAGGTATACGGTCCATAGGAGTGTGGAGGATGTAAGGGATGGTATGGGTGAGATATATAGTCATAGGGAAGGGGGGTATAGATATACAGTCCATAGGGGAGGGGAGTTTGGGGTTATACAGTCCATTTAGTATCATGATCCTCTCAGTTGGTGGCAGCCAGTGATAGATCGGGCTGCTATTTGCACAGTTTTTTTCCTCTTCCCCCAGTAGGATGTAGTTTTCGCTCCTCTTCTGTGGAGGTGAAATCTGGGGTGTGGGCGGAGAGTCTCAGGAAGTGGGCGGTCCTCAGCGGTGTATATTTGCTGCAGTGTAGCAGGAAGTGGGCCTCATCCTCCAGGACCCCTGGTCACATTGCCTGCACAGTCTCTTCTCCCGGAGCTTCCATGTCTGTCTGTGTCGCCCTGTCTCTACCTCCAGGTTGTGGGCGCTCAGACGGTACAGGCTCAAAGTCTGTCTGTCTTTGTGGTGGTGTAGCCTCTCCAGATACGGGGCCATTGTGTACTCTCTCTGCAGTGATTGGTAGAAGGTGAGTTTCTGGGATTTCTTTATGTCACTTCTCCATTCCTCTAGGTATCGGTCCTTGCAGCTTGCCATCATCCCTTTTATTTGGGCTTTTGTCAGCCTGTGTTCGTGGTCTTGGCTGGGCTGACTGCTGACACTTTGTTTCAAAACGCATGGTATGGCCTCGCCCCCCTGGCTCAGTGAGGCTTTATGGTGGTAAGTGTTGGGTCTGCTGCTCTGTATATGCGCCTAGTATGAGAGCACCCTCTGCTGGATAGTCAGCCATAGAGGGAATCGGCCTAGTTCTGCCCGGCAAGCTAAGTTAGAAGTGCTGCGATGGACTTGAAGATACTTGCAGAACTCTGGATGGAAGATTTCTGTTGGGCTGGAGTTCAATTTTGATTGGTCAGGGTAGGTGACCGGGCCCCATACCTCACTGCTAGAGCAGGATTGGGGTGATGATGCTGTCGAATATCTTTACCCAGACTCTCACCTGTGGTTTTAGGTGGTAAAGTTGCATTCTGATGGCATAAAACGTTCTGCAGGCTTTTTCCTTCAGGGCCTCTACTGCATGTTTAAAGCTCCCTGTTTGGTTAATTGCCAGCCCCAGGTAGGTGTAACTGTTAGTGGTCACCAGTGGCCAGCCATTTAACCCTCCTGGCGATATGAAAAATTCCGCCAGGAGGCAGCGCAGCAGTTTGTTTTTTTTTCTTATATCATGTAGCGAGCCCAGGGCTCGCTACATGATAGCCGCTGCTCAGCGGCATCCCCCCCGCCCTCTTCGATCGCCTCCGGCGATAGGCGATCAGGAAATCCCGTTCAAAGAACGGGATTTCCTGGAGGGCTTCCCCCGACAGGGCGGGATGACGTCACCGACGTCGTGACGTCATTGGGAGTCCCGATCCACCCCTCGGCGCTGCCTGGCACTGATTGGCCAGGCAGCACACGGGGTCTGGGGGGGGCGCGCCGTGCCGGATAGCGGCGATCGGGCGCGGGGCGGCGGCGATCGGTGTGCTGGCGCAGCTATCAAAAAAAAAAAAATTATGAAAATCCGCCGAGCAGGGCCTGAGAAAACCTCCTGCGCGGCTCACCCCGAACTAGGTTCGGGGTTACCGCCAGGAAGGTTAATATAAATGAGGTGGGCGTTTTATTTACATTTTTCAGCTGTAACACCATTATTTTTGTCTTCTTTGGGTTGATGGGCAGTGCCCATGTGGTGCAGAAACTCTCCAGTACTGCCAGGCTATCCTGTAGGCCCCTTTCTGTTGGGGAGAGCAGCAGATCATCTGCATACAGCAGGAACCTAACCTCGCGGTCATGCAGGAGGAGGCCTGGTGCTGGGGAGGATTCCAGGGCTATAGCCAGTTGGTTAATGTATATGATAAAGAGTGTTGGGCTCAGACTGCAGCCCTGCCTGACTCCTAGTCCCTGCTTGAAGAACGCGCTTCTCTTCCCATCCACTTTCACACTGCATTGGTATATGAACTCTTGATGACATCATAGTTTCTGCCTCCTATTCCACTCTCTAGGAGTTTTAGGAAACAGCTTGGGTGTCGCACCGAGTCAAACGCCTTCTTAAAATCCACAAAGCAAGCGTGTATTTTGCCATGCGAGCTGGGTCTTGATGAGGCTGTGCAGTGTGTAGATGTGGTCGGTTGTGCGGTGGTTTGGCATGAACCCAGCTTGGCTTTTGCTGAGTACGTCCTGCTGTGTGAGGAAGGAGAGGATCCTTTTATTGATGATGCTGTTAAACAGTTTCCCCAGCGTGCTGCGGACACAGATTCCCCTGTAGTTTGCTGGATCATATCTGTCCCCATTCTTGTAGATGGGTGTTATGAGGCCTTCACTCCAGGCCTGAGGAAAGGAGCCTGCACTCAGGATGAGGTTGAATAGTCTTGCAAGTGGCTCATGTATGTCTGGGGGGATGTATTTGATCATCTCTGGTAGGATGCCATCAGTACCGCTGGCCTTCTTACATTTTATCAGCTTTGTTCTTTCTCTTATTTCCTGCACCGTGATTGGTGTATCCAGAGGGATTTGAAAGTCTTTGATTGTATCCTCCATGTCCTTCAGTTTTGCGGCTACTTGTTTCTGTTCCAGGGATGTCTTTGTAGAGGTCCCTGAAGTAGTGGAGCCAGATCAGTCACACCACAGCACAGTCAGCAGTATCATGCTGACACACTGTGCAAAGGAGCTGGAGGCAATACAAGCTTTAATTGACAGGAGTATGGGCAGAGTCTGCTGTCTGTGATACTACAATTGACAGGCGTGCGGGCGGAGTCTGCCGCCCGCCCAGCTAGTGATGTGCTTGTGGAGGCGTGAGCTGCATGAGATTGAGAGCCTGCGGGTGGAGTCTGCTGCTAGCTAAGTTGATAGGCTGCAGTGCACAGGGGGAGAGAGTGAGCAGTCTCCCCTCCATCGCCGCAAGTAACGCCCGCTGAGCCGCCGCACGGAGCGGCGAGTTGTGCACAGCGGAAGAGGAGACTCCTATACTGCCCGCAGAGGATAAAAATCGCCACTATGACGATCACGGTATAGCAGCTTCCGTGATCGAGATTTAGATCCTGGAACAGTTTATCGTTAAGGCCTAGTGCCTAGCACACATAACTATGCTGTGTTCCTATTTTTCTTTGCTTGAAAGAGTTAAATATCAGGTATGTAAATGGCTGACTCAGTCCTGATTCAGACAGGAAGTGACTACAGTGTGGCCCTCACTGATAAGAAATTCCAAGTATAAAACTTCCTAGCAGAAAATGGCTTCTGAGAGTAGAGTTGGGCGAACTGATAGCGCAACTGCAGCCGAACTGTTCGGCTGCCCAACCTGTCATGTGGCTGTGGCTCTTACTACTTCCGGGTCGCAATGAGCCGGAGTAGTACGTCTGCGCTGGCCCGGCGGAGCGCGTCCTAGATCGCGCTCCCGTTGCCGGGCACTCTCTGCGCGTGTGTGACGTCACTCATGACGTCACACACATGCGCAGAGAGTGCCCGGCAACGGGAGCGCGATCTAGGACACGCTCCGCCGGGCCAGCGCAGACGTACTACTCCGGGTCATTGCGACCCGGAAGTAGTAAGAGCCACAGCCACATGACAGGTTGGGCAGCCGAACAGTTCGGCTGCAGTTGCGCTATCAGTTCGCCCAACTCTATCTGAGAGCAGGAAAATGATAAAAAAGATCAATAGTTCATAACTTTTAGCTCTGGCATACTTCAACGAATGTGTCACTGAGCAAAAACAATAAAACAGTTAAAACTTAGAGACACTGAAGCGAAAAAAAATATATGATATTATGATTTGTATGTGTAGTACAGCTAAGAAATAAAACATTAAGATCAGATACATCAGTCTAATTGTTTCCAGTACAGGAAGAGTTGAGAAACTCCAGTTGTTAGATCTATGCAAACAAGCCATTCAGCTCTCCGACTAAGTTAGTCGTGCAGAGGGCTGTTATCTGACTTTTATTATCTCAACTGTAAGTGAACTGTTTACTTTTTCTCTGCTAGAGGAGAGGTCATTACTTCACAGACTGCTCTGAAAGACTCATTTTGAATGCTGAGTGTTGTGTAATTTGCACATATTATAGAATGATGCAATGTTAGAAAAAACACTATATACCTGAAAATAAAAGTATGAGAATATTTTCTTTGCTGCTAATCTTCTAGTAATTATTCATAGTACACAACCAATTCACTATATCATATTTTTTTTTTCGCTTCAGTGTCTCTTTAAAAAAGTATATTTAAGCATAAAATAAAACCGTGGAATATCTTAAGTCATTTTTAGGAGAAGGAAGATAGATGCAATTGTTTATTTCATTGGCTTATTTTTGCCTCAGGTGTCCTTTGAGGTTCTCTTTAAAGCACCGTTCCCTAACCCTATCCTCAAGGCCCATCAACAGTAAAAGTTTTGCAGAAAACCACAAACATGCACAGGTGAGGTAATAAGTGTCTCAGCAGAGCTTATTAACTACCTCTGTGTATTTACACAAAACATTCACTGTTGGTGGGCCTTGATGACAGAGTTGGGGAACACTGCTTTAAATGGCAAGCGAGGTGACAAAATCTACCTTTACTTACCTGGGGCTTCTTCCAGCATCTTCAAGTCACGCGTGTCCCTCAACGCAGCTCCAGCCTTCTCCAGTCTCCCGCTTGCAGCCTCTGAAGTTTCGCCGACCCTCGATGGGTTGGCATCTGCAAATGCATGTCATCGGAAATACGCTCCCGGTGACTTGGGCGCGTTTGACCGCGCCTGCACAGAAGACGATGACCCATTGGCGTCAGCGATCTTCAGAGGCTGCCAGCGGGAGACGAGAGAAGACCGGAGGTGCAACAAGGGACACGCATGATTTGAAGAGGCTGGAAGAAGCCCGAGGTAAGTAAAGATAGATTTATTTTGTCACCTCGCTTGTTCTTTAAAGGCTGGGTTCACGGCTCCCCCAATATGCTTTCAGTTACTGTATATTATCATTTAATACAGAGTTCATGGTATATATACACACGTGTATAGAGAGTGGGGTATAGCACTGTATTAGCTAGGCCTATTTCTAACACTGAGTCTCAATTAACCAGAAAGAACACTTCTCTGACATCAGCCCATCCCTGTCGGCGCTGGAAAACCAAGACTACTGTATGTACAAGATCTTCAGAACAACCATTCATCATTGCTAGGCAAATCTATGCACAACAAATGACCTTTCATTTTCAACAATTTTAATCTAAACGTGTTTACCAAGCTTCAGGGCTCAGACACACTATAAATCGCTGTTGTGAGCGCTTTCAGGTCATCAGCGCTTTCTGAGCGCTTTTAAAAAATACCTTCCGTTCACTTGCAGTAAAATCACGTAAAATTGCAAACGCATCAAATTTTACATGACCGTTGCGATTTACACGATTTCAGCGGGATTTTAATGCAAGTGAATGAGAGATTAGTTTTTTAAAGCGTTCAGAAAGCGATGACCTGAAAGCACTCAAAAGCGCTTATAGTGTGTGTCTGAGCCTTTTGGCCTGGAACCCACAAGCAGTCCGTTACTAAGCAGTTGTGATTTGAAAAGCTCTTGCTAATGTAATGCTATGGGTGTGATTTTGTAAAAATCCTCGGTAGCATTGCATTAGCAAAAGCTTTTCAAATCACTAGTGCTTAGAAAAGGCTACTAGTGGGTTTGAGTTCTTAGGGTCTGGTCTGGTGAGGTAAGAAGCAGTCAGTGGTGCTCTGTACCTACTAGTTAAAGGGAATCTGAAGTGAAAATAAACGTATGATATCATGATTTGTATGTGTAGTTTCAAACTGTTTCCAGTACAGGAAGAGTTAAGAAACTTCAATTGTTATCTTTGCAAAAGAGCTTCTCTGAGCTCTCCGATTAATTGCAAAATTTATAAAAAAATATAAAACTAAAAATCATTTATACCGAAGAGAAAGCTAGTAAAAGGTATAGTAAAGGGTTAAGAATTAGTTAAAAAATAAATCACACTGCGGTTTACAAATTCATACAGAAAGAAGGGGCGCTCTGAGTTTCCGTAATAAGTTAATCCACACTCCCAACAGACAGGTCTCACCTGTTTGGATAGTGGCTAGCACAGCGTACTAAGCCCTGGTGCGCTTCTGTCCCGCTTACAGCCGGGGACCGGGCTCTCTACGATCTACGGGCGGAGATGACAACAGCGCTCCCAGGGTCCTCCTCGTGTATATCGTCAAAGCAACCAAGACGCCCGCTCTGCTGGAACCAATTAGAGCACAGCGAGCGGCGCCTGGAATGACATACAAAGTGGCGTATGGAGCAAAGGGAGTTGCCACGCTGGGCAATGAAGGGATATAAATTACAATATACAAGTATAAATTTATTAACAGTGATAACGTGTTTCACAGAGGAACTCCCTCCACTTTTTCAAGTCAATCATTAGCATTTAGGTTTACACAAATCATTATATACAATCCACATACATGCACAACTAAGGATTGGCCAATCAGCCTTGCATGGGAGGGGATACAAGGCCATAATGCTTCTAAAAGCTGCGAGATAGATAGATATATAGATATATCTCCCCTAAACAAGTGGCACTACGAGATCATAGTTTGCAAGAGCCATTCAGGGAAACCCAGTGTTAGAAAAAGGATGTAACCCTTGACATACAAAGATTAATGGATCAGCTATGCGCACACCCACGTCCACACACACGTGTGTGTGTGTAGGGACGCGTGTGCACACAGGCACACATGCAACGCTAATCGACCATCCGAGAAAGCTTGGTAGAGCAATTACACATATGTATAAATGGCAAAGGGAAGTGGGAAAAGGGAAGGACTTTCACCCCTTCAATGCACATGCCCAAAGCTCTGGGCAGCATTACCCAAGCTGCCTGGGTTCTGGGCATGCACATTTAAAATGGGACTAGCAGAAGCTGATAAAAAAATTGGTTGGTGTGCATGTCTCCAGAACAACTGTTCAAGCCTGCACATGGTGAAGTACAGCCTAGAACGATAAGGCCCTGTTGGACACCACACCTGAACCTCTCTCATGCAGACCATTGTGCAGCAAGCAAGCAAAGAGAGCCCTGTGATGTGAGAAGGCTCATAGGAAATGACATAGGTATAGCCCAAGTGCCAGAGGGGAAGCTTGCTTATTGCTATCTGAGTGTTTAAGTTGAGCAGTAATTAGATTTAATTGCCCATTTTCTGCATTTTCACCTATGTCTTGACTTAGGTGTCTTTGATTCCCCTCCACAGACCACACTAAGCTTTGATAAAAACATTTTCTATGCTAGGTACATACCATACAATTTTGTGATTGATAGATAATTTCCAACATGTCCAATCTTAATTTCGATAATTTTTCTGATCGATTTCTCATAGAAGTGAATGGAAATGGATAAGAAAAGATAAGAGAATCGAATTGGAAATCGATCAGACGAAAAATCAACCGAAAAAACACAGTGTGTGTACCCAGTACTACCAAACTGAGAAAAAGAAATCTCTGAACCCAACTCACTACATAACCAGGACCCATCTATCTATATTTAAAGGACAACTGAAGTGAGAAGAACATGGAGGCTGCCATATTTGTTTCATTTTAAACAATACTGGTTGCCTGGCAGCCCTGCTGGTCTATTTGGCTGCAGTATGTCTGAGTAACACCAGTAACGAGCATGCAGCTAATCTTGTCAGATCTGACATTAATGTCAGAAATACCTCATATGCTGCATGCTTGTTCAGGTGCTATGACTAAAAGTATTAGAGGCAGAGGATTAGCAGGACAACCAGGCAACTGGTATTTCCTAAAAGGAAACAAATATGGCAGCCTCCATATCCCTCTAGCTTTAGTTGTCCTTTAACAATCCAATGTTTGCTCCAGTGGTCAGAGCTGATTGGGTTCTCCAGCTCCAGAGATCCAATCAAACCTGCAGCTCAACAGATTTAAATAGGGGTTGGCATCTTTAGAATCCTTAACCTATTTTAGTTCCTGGATGTAGAAACTACGTCCAGGAACCATGCGCGCTCCTGCGGCCGATCACGCGCGCTCCCGGCCTGCGGTTCGTTAGCCAGGCAATCAGTGAATCGAGCTATGGTGCCCGATCACTGATTCCTCTCCCCCGCTGAAAAAGCGACAGCTTCTCTCGGAAGCTTAGCTTTTTCTGGCTGTTGCCCCTCCCCCATGCGTCTGTCTAAGCGTATGTTACGCTTTGAGTGACGTCATGTAAACAAAATCATGGCCGCCATCTTGTGGCCAAAAAGTAAAACTACAAGTAAAAAAAATAAAACTCAAGACACATTTACATTATAAAACTATTGTTTACATCCCACCCTCCCAAAAATACCCAAATATAAAAAAAACAAAAAATTACAATAAAAAAACAAAAAACATGTAAATATTTACCTAAGGGTCTAAACTTTTTAACCACTTCACCACTGAGGGGTTTTACCCCCTGACCACCAGAGCAATTTTCACCTTTCAGCGCTCCTTCCATTCATTCGTCTATAACTTTATCATTACTTATCGCAATGAAATGAACTATATCTTGTTTTTTCCGCCACCAATTAGGCTTTCTTTAGGTGGGACATTATGCCAAGAATTATTTTTTTCTAAATGTGTTTTAATGGGAAAATAGGAAAAATGTGGGGAAAAAAAATTATTTTTCAGTTTTCGGCCATTATAGTTTTTAAATAATGCATGCTACTGTAATTAAAACCCATGAAATTTATGTGCCCTTTTGTCCCGGTTATAAAACCGTTTAAATTATGTCCCTATCACAATGTTTGGCGCCAATATTTCATTTGGAAATAAAGGTGCATTTTTTTCAGTTTTGCGTCCATCCCTAATTACAAGCCCATAGTTTATAAAGTAACAGTGTTATACCCTCTTGACTTAAATATTTAAAAAGTTCAGTCCCTAAGGTAACTAATTATGTATTTTTTTTAATTGTAAATTTTTGAATTTTTTTTTAATTACAAAAAAAAAAAAAAATGGGGAGTGTGGGAGGTAATGAGTTAATTTTTTGTGTAAAAGTCATTTATTTGTATGTGAAAAATGTGTAGGGTGTAGTTTACTATTTGGCCACAAGATGGCCACAGTAACTTTTTGCTTTATTGCGACCTCCAAGCCTCCTTCCGGAAGCTTGGAGGAAGAATAAGGAGGCTGGACACGTGAGTTTCTTCTCACAATGATCGCGCTGCCCATAGGAGAGCAGCGGGTCATTGTGGGGCTTAGATCAACGAACGGGAATGGATTTTCCCGTTCATTGATCTCCGGGCGAGCGGGCGGCGGCGTGTTTACTAGCGGCGGGCGGCGTGTTTACGAGCGGGAGCGCGGACAGCGTCGGGAACGCGGAAAGTACGTATTTCTCCGTCCCTGGTTGTCAAAGGATGGAAAAAGGGGCGGAGAAATACGTACGCGAGGGGGTAAAGTGGTTAAATATCAATGTAAAGATGAAATATTTCCAATTTTTTTTATTTTAAACTTGTAAATAGTGATAGATGCAAAACGGAAAAAATGCACCTTTATTTCCAAATAAAATATTGTCGCCATACATTGTGATAGGGACATAATTTTAACGGTGTAATAACCGGGACATATGGGCAAATACAATACGTGAGTTTTAATTATGGAGGCATGTATTATTTTAAAACTATAATGGCTGAAAACTTAGAAATAATGAATTTTTTCCGTTTTTTTCTTATTCTTCCTGTTAAAATGCATTTACAGTAAAGTGGCTCTTAGCAAAATGTAGCCCCCAAAGAAAGCCTAATTGGTGGCGGGAAAAACAAGATATAGATCAGTTCATTGTGATAAGCAGTGATAAAGTTATAGGCTAATCAATGGGAGGGGAACATTGCTCAAGTGAAAACGACGGAACGCGAATGGGTTAACCATGAGTACAGAAAAAACATTTGGTCCCAGTTATTTATGGACTGCTTTAATTAAAACATTCAACAAGAATGGGAATACTAGCGAGTGGGAGCAGCCCTGCAGAGATGTTCGAGCTTTGTATAGGAAGAAGTTACATAGAAGCAAGACCTGTGTGGCTCGTATTTTTGTACAAAGTCAGGGATATAGCTGGGAAAAGGACAGTGACGTGAAAAACAATGTAGCTTGAACGGAATTCAAAGTAGGCAGAGCCTTTAAAAACTGGTGGTGGGCTAACTCACCCATGTCGCCGCCTATAGCCGATGCAGTCCACATCTTGTTCCATCTCTCCAGTACTTCCTCCTTTAAACCCAGAAGGAGGAAGTATTGGAGTGATGTGGACAGTGATTAAATGCAACGTCTATAGGTGTTGACAAACGCTAGTTAACGCCCCTGTCACAGCCACAACTTTAAAGGCTCCATTTTCTTGGAATGCAAATCCTAATGTAAGAGTTTGTTCTCAATTCTGAGATTAAATGTAAAGACATTTACAGATGAGGGGTAGTGAAAAGCATAGATAAGTTTAGCCTGGGCATTTATGATAAAATGTAGAAATATAAAAAGACAACACATTAGTCGTATTTTGGTGAGGATGCATGGGTGGAAGGAGAGGTTTATGATGCTGGTTGTAAAAGAAGATGTAAAGAGAAAACAGTACAGAGTCAAGGACTGGACCTTGAGAAAAAAGTGTGTGTGTGTGTGTGTGTGTGTGTGTGTGTGTGTGTGTGTGTGTGTGTGTGTGTGTGTGTGTGTGTGTGTGTGTGTGTGTGTGTGTGTGTGTGTGTGTGTGTGTGTGTGTGTGTGTGTGTGTGTGTGTGTGTGTGTGTGTGTGTGTGTGTGTGTGTGTGTGTGTGTGTGTGTGTGTCAACTGGTCTTTCCACATATTGTTACAAAGAACTAAGCACCACAGCACAAAGTTATAGCTAAAATCCTTTTTTAATAATTATTTACTACGTTATCAAATATATTAAGACAAATCGCCACAATGAATTAATTAGGGCTGCGTAGCAGCAATAACAAGCATGCAATTCCAGTGCCGACACTGAAACAAAGAATTCTGGAAAAGAGGTTGTATTAAATTGATGGAAACACGATGTCATAAATCTCTTCATAATGTTCAACAAAATGCTCTTCCAGCCCCTCAGTGATGAATTCAGCCAGATCATAGTAATCTTTCTTATTTTCTGATGGGAGAATTATACAGGTAACACCAGCTCTTTTAGCCTGTAAAGAAAAACACATTGGGCATGATTCACAAAGCTTTTTCACATTATCTGTCTTTTAAGCTCCCACAGAGCAAAAATATAATATAATTAAGGTAAGAAAAAAGCAATTAACGATACTAGACTAGCTTTTGTCTAATGTTTCATGGTCTAGTTCTGATACTCACATGCCCAGTGAAGGCACTTTTGAAAGTGGAAAGAGATCAGCATGAGTTTTGTAATGAATCTGCCCCTATACCGTACCATATGCTGCAAACTGTGGTGCATTGTTATGACACCTTTTCCTCATGAAAAACATTACATTTTTGTGTTACAGAAAATCTTCTGTTAGATAAGAACAGACAGCCTAGACTCCCCTTCTAAAATGTATCAACACACTTTGGATACCCATGATACCGAACAGAACTGGATGTTCAATTGCTGTCTAGTAAAGCCCACCCCTTCATATGTGCCATTGCAAACAAGATAATCAATATTCCGCACCTCCAATTGTGGTCAGGGCCTGTTTCCACTACAGCAAAATATGCTACGTTTCCCCACATGCGAGTTGAACAGGTAAACGCTGCCTATTTCATCAACAGCATGCCGTCCAAATCACATATCGCATGCCAGTGCAATTCTGGACAGCATGCTGCAGTTTTCTGGCTACAGTAATCTGGCTGCAGCTTTGTATCTGCATGGGTGCCATGTCCAATTCAGAAACTGATGTAACACCCAGTGGAAATGGGCCCTAAATGTGGATAATCTGTGTACTGTATATAAAAAACCATTACCATATATAAAAAAAAATATGTATAGTCCATCTTATTTTATCACTACTTCCTTGCCCAATTGCTAACTAAAGAACTAGGTCTCATGAGTACTAACCGTGGCAATGCTACAGTCTGAGCAATAAAAAAAAATATTTTGGCTTCACTTAACCACTTGCCGACCGCACGCTTATACCGTGCGTCGGCAAAGTGGCAGCTGCAGGACCAGCGACGCAGTATTGCGTCGCCAGCTGCAGCCTAATTAATCAGGAAGCAGCCGCTCCTGTCAATTCACGGCGGGGGGCTCCGTGAATAGCCTGCAGGCCGCCGATGGCGGCTCGCAGGCTAAATGTAAACACAAGCGGAAATAATCCGCTTTGTTTACATTTGTACGGCGCTGCTGCGCAGCAGCGCCGTAAGGCAGATCGGCGATCCCCGGCCAATCAGCGGCCGGGGATCGCCGCCATGTGACAGGGGACGTCCTGTCACTGGCTGCACAGGACGGATAGCGTCCTGTGCAGCCCAGATCTCCCGGGGGTGGCAGGTAGGAGAGGGAGGGGGAGGATTTCGCCGCGGAGGGGGGCTTTGAGGTGCCCCCCCCCCCGCAAAATGCCAGCCAGGAGGAGCGATCAGACCCCCCCTGCACATCATCCCCCTAGTGGGGAAAAAAGGGGGGCGATCTGATCGCTCTGAGTGCCCTTTGATCTGTGCTGGGGGCTGCAGAGCCCACCCAGCACAGATCACCTAAAACAGCGCTGGTCCTTAAGGGGGGGTAAAGGGTGGGTCCTCAAGTGGTTAAAATCAAAGCTGATTTACCGCAACAGCGTGGCATAACGAGGTATTTATCCCGGGGCAAAATTCCATGACTTTCCAGGTCGTGCATTTTGCTGCCCGGGGGAGGCAGAGCTTTGCGCTGTAGCTTTGATTTTACTGCTTAACATACCGTATATACTCGCATATAAGCCACATTTTTGAGCACAAAAACATGCTCAAAAGTCGTCCCCCCCCCCCCCCCCCCCGGCTTATATGCTAGTAACTGCCCCCCGGGTGCCCTCCCAACTAGTCACTGAGGAGTGTAAGGGATTGTGCAATGATCCCACACTCATGTACTGCATCCCCGGCTGCCTTTTACGTCCCTGCACACCCGCGGCAACAGTGTGTAATCCAGCATTACAACTGACCTGTGTCCCCTGATAAACTGTAGCAGAGAGAGACATTGCCACTGATCCACGGACACACAGTTTAAAATGAAGTTGCCACTTCCTCCAGGGCTCCCCACTGTGTCAATTTCTGTGGTAGCTTAGAAGCAGTGCGTGTATCAGAGTCACGTGCAGCTCTGGGGATTCCCTTGTCTCTCTGCCCAGCTCCGTTTCTCAAGGCGCCACTAGATGGCGTCATATGAGACACAGGAAAAGACAGAGAGGCAAGGAAATTCCCAGAGCTGCACAAGACTGATACATGCACTGCTTCTGAGCTACCACTGAAATGGGCACAGCCTGGAGCCCTAGAGGAAGTGGCAAATTTGTTTCAAACTCTGCTACAACTTATCAGGTGCCACAGGTCAGTTGTAGTGCTGGGTTACACTATGTTGCCGCAGGGGTGAAGGGACATGAGAGGGAGGAGCAGCACATGAGTGTGGGATCATTGCACGATCCCTTATACAAGTCAGTCCCCCTTGTGCTGGTGGTTACACATGTCATGCCAGCCTGCCAGTCAGTCCAGTCAACATGTTGTTCCTTATCCCTATCCTGCTAGCCAGACACTCCAGTCCACACTTCTTATTGTTGGCCCTTCCATACCAGCCAACCAGTCCAGCCATACAAGCCTGCCAGTCCAGCCATACAAGCCCACATGTTGTCCTTTCCTGCTAGCCAGACCCTCATTTTAATCATATGAAGGGTTGGAATGATACTGAACTCAGGATTTCCTTTCCATTGATACTGTGGAGGGGGCTATACTGAGGGAGGGGGATTATATGAGAGTCAATCACTTTATCCAGTTTTTTAAAGGAAAAGTGGGTACCTCGGCTTATATGCGACCCACATATAAGCCGAGGTACCCACTTTTCCTTTAAAAAACTGCTTATATGCGAGTATATACGGTAAGTGAGCAATAAAAAAAAGCAAATTATTTTGGCTTCAGACAGTTACAATGCTCCAAACTGTCCACTATAAAATATAGGTCATCCCTAGAAGGATACTACATCAAACATTGATTTGACGCCTATGTAATATAAACCCTTGAATTCCTGTCTGGCCCTCTAATAAAACTATAAACACTAAATATGATCTTACCTACCAAATCATCTTTCTGGTAAACGTAACTTTCATTCTAGTATGATTGCTGGGTAGAAGTTTCATTGCTGTAAACTATTCTGCTGCAGTAACTGAGCCTGCCCTGCTTTGCACCACTCTGCAGCTGGATGAAGGCTGGTACCGCAGGAGCGGAGAACTGTTTTTACAGTAAAGAATGATTTTGCAGGCGAGACCGAGTTTTGTGTTAACGGGAAATAGAAGAGAAAAGGTCATCACTGCTAGCAAAATACTTTATTCTTTCACCGTGACGCTGATTTTTCTAGCAGTACCAACCTTTTCTCTTCTATTGCGGAATAAGAGAAACATAGGTCTCACCTGCAAAATCATAACCTTCACTCTTACTGTTAACACGAGCGTTTAATGGTGGATTGCGCATTTAAGTGGTGCATTGCAGTGCGTTACAATGCCGACGTTACACTGCACCGCAATGCACCACTGTGAACGGGGCCTAAGCAAATTTATTTCAGGGTTTCCTAGTGGCGATATTGAAATTGGACCAATCAAAATCTGCTGCAACTGCATTTGATAGGTCCTGTTTAAGGAAAAAAAATCTGTTGTGTTGCACGTACAAAGCTTGTTGCCTAGCAGCGATCAGTACTTATAACTCCGGCAACCATATACAGACAAGCCGATAGACTTCAGGCTGTGAGTTCTGTTACTACGTGGGGTGGGGGGCAATGGGCCGACAGAACGGCATCATGTGGAAGCCGGGTGAGTGGGGAGGACAATGCTCGCGGTTGACGCTCAAGCAGATCTAAGACGACAGGGCATATAAGACGAACGCCAACTTTTCCAGTTAAAATATACATTTTAGGATATACTCGTCCTATAAGACTACTCCTCTTGACTCTTGGACATTTGTATACTGTACTGGTGCTATACTGTATAAACAGGTACAGATACTGGTGCTGTACTGTATGTGGTACCCAGTATACAACTAGCCAATCACGGCAAGCAATGTACCTTACCGGCGATTGGTTGTTTTTTGTATACAAAGCCTGCTTGGACAGCTATCCTGGTCTCCAAGACTATCAGAGCGGTAGCGCAAACATGCCTATTACACCCATCTGGCCCGTCCTTGTATACTATTACCTCCTTCTCTACCTCCTCCTCTGCCTCTCAGATCTCGCACATGCGCGCCTGAGCAGCTTCACTGCAGTCCTCAGGAGTAAGATCTGAGGGGCAGAGACGGAGGTAAGGTAATGGGATACAAGGGCACGCCAGACAGGTGAAAAAGGCATGTTGCTGCTTTCATGCGGTCGCTGCATACGGTGGGGATGCAGCTGTGGATGTTTTTTGAGCTCCCCCCATCATATGTGGCAACCGCAGATTCTCCAGTCCGGCACTTTGGAACTTAGGATATGTATGCTGGGAATAGTGGAAGACATTCCGATATCTAAAACACCAATTATTGCTGTTAAGAATTTTATTACATTATGCTAAAAAAGCATTAAAGGGACACTTAAGTCAAACAAAAAAAATGAGTTTTACTCACCTAGGGCTTCCAATAGCCCCCTGCAGCTGTCCGGTGCCCTCGCCATCTCCCTCCGATCCTCCTGGCCCCGCCGGCAGCCACTTCCTGTTTCGGTAACAGGAGCTGACAGGCTGGGGACGCAAGTGATTCTTCGCGTTCCTGGCCACAATAGCGCCATCTATGCTGCTATAGCATATATCATATACTATATAGCAGCATAGAGGGTGCTAATGTGTCTGGGAACGCAAAGAATCACTCGCGTCCCCAGCCTGTCAGCTCCTGTCACCGAAACAGGAAGTGGCTGCTGGCGGGGCCAGGAGGATCGGAGGGAGACGGCGAGGGCACCGGACAGCTGCAGGGGGCTATTGGAAGCGCTAGGTGAGTAAAACTCTTTTTTTTTTTTGTTTGACTTAAGTGTCCCTTTAATGCTAAAATGGAAATTATCTTCCCTTTACTCCCTGTTAGACTGGATAAAATTGGTCAATATGGCGTTACCATTATATAAGCTAACCTATCAAGCACGCAACCAGCCCAAGAAGTTTGATAAAGTATGGTATAAGTGGGTAGATACCTCGGAAACCACAATTCCTCATCTTGATATAACTGTAGCTATACAGGACCTTCACCAGGTATAAGAATTGGGGGCAATTAGGTTTTTTTTTTCCCTCACGCTTCGTTAACTCTCACTGTTTAGAATAAATAGATCGGCAAGCAAGATCATGTCGGTATAGTGGACGTTTTTTTTGTGTGACTGCGTTAAAGAGACTCTGAAGAATAAATCTCGCTTTAGAGCTCATAGTTAGCAGGGGCACGTGTGCCCCTGCTAAACCGCCGCTATAGCGCCGCTGAACGGGGGCCCCTTCACCCCCAAACCCCCCACTGCGACACTTGGTCGCAGACTTGGTCGCTGATGGAGGCAGGGCTAACGGCTGCAGCCCTGCCTCCAGTCGCGTCTGTCAGCGGCGCATCGCCGCCTCTCCCCTGCCCCTCTCAGTGAAGGAAGACTGAGAGGGGCGGGGGAGAGGCGGAGATACGCGCTGACAGACGCGCGTGGGGCAGGGCTGCGGCGGTTAGCCCTGCCCCAACCAGGAAGCGCTCCCCCGCATTACGGAGGGTATTTGGGGGAACAGGGACCCCCGTTAAGCCGCGGGATAGCGGCGGTTTAGCAGGGGCACATCTATGAGGTCTGAAGCGAGATTTATTCTCGCTTCAGACTCTCTTTAACCACTTCCCGACCGCCTAACGCACAGAGGCGGGCGGGAAGTGGAGCCCTGAAGGACCGGCTCACCCACAGAGGCGGCGGTCCATTTAAGGGCATGGGCGGAGCGATCGCGTCATCCGTGGCGCGATCCTCCGCCGGCGCCTGTCACCGCTCGCCCGCCGCAACATCCCGCCGGCTATACGGAAGCGCCGGCGGGATGTTAACCCCGCGATCGCCGCATACAAAGTGTATAATACACTTTGTAATGTTTACAAAGTGTATTATACAGGCTGCCTCCTGCCCTGGTGGTCCCAGTGTCCGAGGGACCACCAGGGCAGGCTGCAGCCACCCTAGTCTGCACCCAAGCACACTGATTTCTCCCTCCCCTGCCCCAGATCGCCCACAGCACCCCTCAGACCCCCCCCTGCCCACCCCCCAGACCCGTTTGCACCCAATCACCCCCCTAATCACCCATCAATCACTCCCTGTCACTATCTGTCAACGCTATTTTTTTTTTTATCCCCCCCCCCTGCCCACTGCCCCCTCCTGATCACCCCCCACCCCTCAGATTCTCCCCAGACCCCCCCCCCCCCTGTGTACTGTATGCATCTATCCCCCCTGATCACCTGTCAATCACCTGTCAATCACCCATCAATCACCCCCTGTCACTGCCACCCATCAATCAGCCCCTAACCTGCCCCTTGCGGGCAATCTGATCACCCACCCACACCAATAGATCGCCCGCAGATCCGACATCAGATCACCACCCAAACGCAGTGTTTACATCTATTCTCTGCTCTAAACACCCACTAATTACCCATCAATCACCCATCAATCACCCCCTATCACCACCTATCACCACCTGTCACTGTTACCCATCAGATCAGACCCTAATCTGCCCCTTGCGGGCACCCAATCACCCGCCTACACGCTCAGATTGCCCTCAGACCCCCCCCCTTATCAATTCGCCAGTGCATTAGTTACATCTGTTCTTCCCTGTAATAACCCACTGATCACCTGTCAATCACCCATCAATCACCCCGTCACTGCCACCCATCAATCACCCCCTGGCACTGCCACCCATCAATCACCCGCTGTCACTGCCACCCATCAATCAGCCCCTAACCTGCCCCTTGCGGGCAATCTGATCACCCACCCACACCAATAGTTCGCCCGCAGATCCGACGTCAGATCACCTCCCAAGGGCAGTGTTTATATCTGTTCTCTACCCTAAACACCCACTAATTACCCATCAATCACCCCCTGTCACTGCTACCTATCAGATTAGACCCCTATCTGCCCCTAGGGCACTCAATCACCCGCCCACACCCTCAGAATGCCCTCAGGCCCCAGCCCTGATCACCTCGCCAGTGCATTGCTTGCATCTATTCCCCCCTCTAATCACACCTTGAGACACCCATCAATCACCTCCTGTCACCCCCAGCACACCTACCCATCAGATCAGGCCCTAATTTGCCCCATGTGGGCTCCTGATCACTCGGCCAAACCCTCAGATCCCCCTCAGACCCCCTTCCGATCACCTCCCCAGTGCATTGATTGCATCTATTTTCCCCTCTAACCACCCCCTGAGACACCCATCAATCACCTCCTGTCACCCCCCTAGCACTCCTATCCATCAGATCAGGCCCAATACAACCTGTCATCTAAAAGGCCACCCTGCATATGACCGGTTCCACAAAATTCGCCCCCTCATAGACCACCTGTCATCAAAATTTGCAGATGCTTATACCCCTGAACAGTCATTTTGAGACATTTGGTTTCCAGACTACTCACGGTTTTGGGCCCGTAAAATGCCAGGGCGGTATAGGAACCCCAGAAACGGACCCCATTTTAGAAAAAAGACACCCCAATGTATTCCGTTAGGTGTATGACGAGTTCATAGAAGATTTTATTTTTTGTCAAAAGTTAGCGGAAATTGATTTTTGTTTTTTTTTCACAAAGTGTCATTTTTCACTAACTTGTGACAAAAAATAAAATCTTCTATGAACTCGCCATACACCTAACGGAATACCTTGGGGTGTCTTCTTTCTAAAATGGGGTCACTTGTGGGGTTCCTATACTGCCCTGGCATTTTAGGGGCCCTAAACCGTGAGGAGTAGTCTAGAAAACAAATGCCTCAAAATGACCTGTAATTAGGACGTTGGGCCCCTTAGCGCACCTAGGCGCCCCTTAGCACACATGTGGTATCGCCGTACTCAGGAGAAGTAGTATAATGTGTTTTGGGGTGTATTTTTACACATACCCATGCTGAGTGGGAGAAAGATCTCTGTAAATGGACAATTGTGTGTAAAAAAAATTAACAAATTGTCATTTACAGAGATATTTCTCCCACCCAGCATGGGTATGTGTAAAAATACACCCCAAAACACATTATACTACTTCTCCTGAGTACGGCAATACCACATGTGTGGCACTTTTTTGCAGCCTAACTGCGCTAAGGGGTCCAAAGTCTAATGAGCACCTTTAGGCTTTACAGGGGTGCTTACAATTTAGCACCCCCCAAAATGTCAGGACAGTAAACACACCCCACAAATGACCCCATTTTGGAAAGTAGACCCTTCAAGGTATTCAGAGAGGGGCATGGTGAGTCCGTGGCAGATTTCATTTTTTTTTGTCGCAAGTTAGAAGAAATGGAAACTTTTTTTTTTTTTTGTCACAACGTGTCATTTTCCGCTTACTTGTGACAAAAATTAATTTCTATGAACTCACTATGCCTCTCAGTGAATACTTTGGGATGTCTTCTTTCCAAAATGGGGTCATTTGGGGGGTATTTATACTATCCTTGAATTCTAGCCCCTCATGAAACATGACAGGGGGTCAGAAAAGTCAGAGATGCTTGAAAATGTGAAAATTCACTTTTTGCACCATAGTTTGTAAACGCTATAACTTTTACCCAAACCAATAAATATACGCTGAATGGTTTTTTTTTTATCAAAAACATGTTTGTCCACATTTTTCGCGCTGCATGTATACAGAATTTTTACTTTATTTGAAAACTGTCAGCACAGAAAGTTAAAAAAATCATTTTTTTTTTGCCAAAATTCATGTCTTTTTTGATGAATATAATAAAAAGTAAAAGTCGCAGGAGCAATCAAATAGCACCAAAAGAAAGCTTTATTAGTGACAAGAAAAGGAGCCAAAATTCATTTAGGTGGTAGGTTGTATGAGCGAGCAATAAACCGTGAAAGCTGCAGTGGTCTGAATGGAAAAAAAGTGGCCGGTCCTTAAGGGGTAGAAGGCCCTAGGTCCTCAAGTGGTTAAAAAAAAAAAAAGTGTTGATACTTCAACAATAAGTGTAACCGGATTGTACCTTTTTTTTTTTTTTTTTTAAAGTTACTGTCATGTATGTTCTTATGACAAAATTTTTCAATAAAAAAAATCTCGTTTAAAAAAAAAGTAAGCCACACTTGCAGCACTCTATGACCAATAACCGAGGCATATATAACTGTAAGGAGTGCGTTATTGCAGAATATCCAATTATAATTAATTGATCCAATGCTCTTGAAAGAGATTACATGAAAGGAAGAGGATAAATGAATGCTTAAGACACAGCATTCCTGCATTATGAATGATAGTTTATTATTTTCCTTTAAAGGGAACCTGAAGCGAGTAAAATTATTTAAAATAAACACATGCTGTAGCTGCAAATGAATATTACATACTAACCTCGCCGTCAGTTCCTCTCAGAAGCTCACAATTTTCTTCTTACAGTGATCTCTTCCAGTTCTGACAATATTTTGTCAGAACTGAAATATACCAGTTGCTGTCCGTTATATATCAGCAGCTGTCAGTTACAACTGAATGTGCAATGTAATGTCCATGTTTCCCTATGGCTCAAGTGGTTGATGTTACAATTTAACAGTGTGCTTATGAACACCATGCATGGAAGCAAAGGATTGGTCGCATCAAGCTGGGCTGTTGTTGCGGAATTCTTACTGCAAGGAGGTAATTCCAGAGGCAAGGAGCAAAGCAGATTGGCAACGGCGTGCAGCAGGGGTGACTGGCCGCTGAGTTGCCGGTTTCAGTTGTATTGGGCACACCGGACAAAGAGGCATGGCTGCAGCGGTGGCACCAAACAATCGAAGATTGGGGGTAATTGCCCACATCAGATCACATGGCTGCAGCAGCAGCATGATTGGCGGCAGAGCGAGGAGCAGGGGTGATTGGCCACAAAAGAGCTGGTCACATGGCTGCAGCGGGGGTATGACTGGCATGCAGCAGGGACACTGGGCATGGAGGCAGGAACAAGAGAGAACGTACAGAGTCCGCACAGTAAGGAACGCTTTTTTCTTTCAGTGTGTAAATTACTACATTCGGACCATAAGACACAGGCACTTTTCCCCCCACTTTTGGGGCAGAAAAAGTGCGTCTTATGGTCCAACAAATACGGTAAGTCTGAAATACTTTTTGAACTGATATACTTACAGCTATTGTTTTCTCTTTAATGCCCCCCACAGGCAGTATCTTCCCTGTTAAAGATACTTCTCCAGTCATTGCCACATTTTGTCGGGCAGGACGTCCCAGAGCTAGGGAAAGCAGAGCAGTGACTATAGTGCAGCCTGCACTCGGACCATCCTTTGGTGTGGCACCCTAAGGAACGAGAAGTCAGATAAGAATCATTTGTTGACACTCGCTACTAAGTAACCGTTTTATAATTACCCGATAGCACTTAGTGACAGATACTAGAACTATAAAAATTATATATAAAACCATCTATACTACAATAAAAGTGACAGAAAACCATTACATGGAAAGGACATTTATTTGCACTGTGGATATTTTGGTTCCATATGGAATCCATCTAATAGGTGGTTATCAGGAGAGGGTCCATTAATGGTAATTCCCACCAAAACAATTACCCCCTTACTTTTTAGCCTATAATTTTCATGGACACAGAAGGAACACCTGCTAATTCTCAGACTGTAGATAATCTACAGAACATTATTTGCAAAATTTTAGCATGATCATTATTTTGCTAAAAGAGCATTAAAAGTCCAATAGAAAATATCTCAGAATGAAGCAGACACAGTTTTACCTTTTAAAACTTGTGGCTAACCACAATGTACACTGATAGTGGACGTACTAGATAATACGGCTGCAGGGGGCAGGTAGAAGCCCCAGGTAAGTGAAAATTGTTCTTTACAGGTCGTTTAACATGGCCAGCCTTTGACCTGAGCGACCAGAGCGGTCACTCAGGGCGCCGGCTTCCAGGGGGGCGCACGTGATGTGCATTCAACTGGCCCTGGACGAATTTTTTACCTGCAGGCTGCGGGCTCCGGGTTCGTATGTGGCTGCTGCGAGTGGCCCCCTGGTGCCTCTGTGGGGGATGGGGGGGCGAACACTCCAGGAACCTGCTGCTGCCTCTTGCTTAGTCTGTGTGAGCCGTGCGTGCCAGTAGCGCCGCCCCTTGCTCACAGGCGATGTCTAAAGGTGGCCACTAATGATCCAATCTTTTTCATCCAATCTTACCATTTCTATGTAATATAAGGTAACTGCCTGAAGTATCCATTCAGTATTTTCACTCAATTTCACCTTATACTACATAGAATTGGTAAGATTGGATGAAAAAGATTGGATCATTAGTGGCCAGCTTTAGAGAGAGACCTGCTCATCACTCCTGACTGCTGGCCATCTTCTGTCCCCAGTTACAAGCATAAAAGCAAGATTCCCCAACTGCCTCCCAGTTGGGGAAGTGTGTGTGTGTGTGCGCGTGTGTGTGTGGGGGGGGGCTATATACACTAAAGGGGGATCTGCTTGTATACTATACACTATCTGCCTAGCTATATACACTAAAAGGGGGATCTGCCCATTTACACCAAAAAGGATCTGCCTATATATACTAAGGGGGGGGGGGGGGGGGGTAATCTGCCTATATGTACTGGGAGGGGGAGGGGATCTGCCTATATACACCAAAAGGGATTTGCCTATATACACTAAAGCGTGGATCTGCCTATATGTACTAAAGGGGGGGATCTGCCTATATATACACTAAAGGGAAGATCTGCCTACATACACTAAAGGGGGGGGGGGGGGAAATCTGCTTCTATTGTATACACTACAGTGTTCTCCGCAGAAATTTTCCCAGACGGGTGGCATGAACTAGCAGCCGGGTGGGGCGTGATGAGAGAATGCAGGGCCGGCGCTTCTCTGTACAACTCTGCTTACAGAATAGGTGGAGGTGAGCCGGGTGCTCACCAAAACTAGACGGGTGGAGCACCCGGCTAAAAGAGCCTGGGGAGAACACTGCACTAAAAAGGGGATAGATATAGAATCTATCTCGTATATACTCGCAAGCAAGCCAAATTTTTTACCCCCAAAAAGTGGGACAAAAGTTGGGGGGTGGGCTTGCTTGCGAGTGTGTCAGAAAAGATAGAGAGAGCGGTTCCCATAGTAACGGCGATACACATCGCCGCTACAGGAAGCGTCTCTCTCTACGGCTTCCTCCCTCATCACAGCAGCCGCCGTGGGGCGCGCTGCTGTGGATTATACGAGCAGGATGGGAATAGAAGCGGCGCCGAGCTAAGGTAATAGCACTACCTACCTATAGTGGGCACTATACTTGCTATACTGGGCACTATAACTATACTGGGGCACTACCTACCCATACTATCTACCCATACTGGGCACTATGCTAGCTATACTAGGCACTTTACTAGCTATACTGGCCACTATACTAGCTATACTGGGGCACTACCTACCTATACTGGGCACTTTACTAGCTATACTGAGGCACCACCTACCCATACTGGGCACTATACTAGCTATACTGGGACATACTGGGGGGAATCACACGGACAGCATTTCCTACCCCCAGCTTATATAAGGGTTAATCATTTTTTCCTGGCTTTTCAGGTAAAAGTTAGGGAGGGGGGGGTAGGTCATCTTATATGCGGGTCGGCTTGCTTGCGAGAATATACGGTAGATAGAGATAGATAGATATAGAGAGAGATATTAAAGTGCCTATATACACTAAATGGGGATCTGCCTATATATATTAAAGGGGGATCTGCCTATATATCTAATATATATTAAAGGGGGATCTGCCTATATATCTATATATATTAAAGGGGGATCTGCCTATATATATTAAAGGGGGATCTGCCTATATATCTATATATATATATATTAAAGGGGGATCTGCCTATATATCTATATATATTAAAGGGGGATCTGCCTATATATATAGGCTTAAACCACCAACACCCACCGCACCACCAGGTACCCCACCTCTATTCAATTTGATCCACTGTGCCAGACAGCTATGTTTTGTACGTTTTTGTATGAGCCACCATACACGTTTGAAGATTAAATCATCAGCTATTTTGCAGTGCCGGTTTCCTCTGTTTGTTTTCTCCTCTGCCACTATATATATCTATATATATATATATATATATATATATATATATATTTATTACACATATATACACACACACACGTACACTAAAGGGGGTATCTGCCTTTAGACACTTAAAAAGGGGGGGGGGGGGGGATCTGCCTATATACACTAAAGGGGATCTGCCTATATATACACACTAAAGGGGGTATCTGCCTATATACACTAAAAAAGGGGGGGGGGGGGTCTGTTTATATACACTAAAGGGGATCTTGCACATGGGCGTGTGTGTGCTCGCGCAAAGACTATGAATAAGGGGGCACCAAAATCTGGTTATGCTCAGGGCACTGTGAAACCTAGGGCCAGCCGGTTTAAGTTCACTTTTACCTCTTATTCTTCAATTGTCCTATACCATAATCCACATTTCAAATTCTATGCCAATCGAATCCTTAAAGGAATAGTATCAAAGAAATCATTTTTGTGCTAACATTAGTAATGGATGTAAAAGCATTTTTAATAAAGGACTCAGCATATTTTTTTGTCATATAACCCAGGTACCTGCACGTCAGGGTACTCTGAATTAACTGACGGTGTCGGGACAGAGGAACAGTCCACATTCATAGGGGATGCCGCTGATGTAAAATCTGAGCGGCAGTGTATATCCTGGCTCCGCCCCCTCTCCCAACATGCAGTTAGGTTTGAGGAACGAGAGACAACTTCTCTCCTATTATGCAGCCCACCCCTCCTCAATGTAAGTTTTAATTGAGATGGCCGCTGCAGAAATTGCTATTATGCCCGGCAATAGTATGTAAGAGGAGGGAGAGCTATCTCCCTTCTCTCGCTCCAGCCCTGTACCTTCTGTGCACGCACTGAGTCTGCCCCGTCATTGTGTGTTGTGGTTGATATGCAAAAGCAAACTAATGCAAAGGAGGGCAGAAGTGTCCCATTCTGCAGCGCATCATCTGTACTAAAACATGTTCAAATTGCTCTGCAGAATGGAATGTTTCTGCTCCCCTTTGCCTAGTTTGCCATTGCATAGCAACCGCATACCTCCAATGACGCGGTGGGCACAGTGTGTTCAGAGTAATTTATGACAGGAGCGAGATAAGAGGGGAGACGCTCTTGCTCCTGTTACATCCTATTGACGGGCATATTAGCAGAAATACACAAGACAGGAGTGCAAGAAGGGGAGAGAAGCTCTCAGCTCCTGTTACATTGTATAGCATATGAGTAAATTCTACTGCGGCCACATGAGTTGCAATGTGTGAGTGTGTGTGGGGGGGAAGATTTAACACATTTTTACCCAGCAGTGTCGGCACCTACAAAAGTGGGCTATTCCTCTGTCCACTGCTGTCTATAGGAAACTGTAAAACAGGTTTCTTGACAAAAAAAGCATTACATGACAAAAATATATGTAGAGTCCTTTATTTATAATGCTTTTACATCCGTTACCAATGTTGCCACAAAAATACATTCTTCGATACAGTTCCTTTAACTGTATCTTTAAAATCTCTACAGAATCTTCTAGCCCCAAAAGGCTGCGTTCTAACAATGTGTTTTGCAGTGTACTGCACTCATAGCACTAATGTGCACAGAAAAATGGGTACAGCATCCCACTGTCCATGTATCTCTGTATGGGCCAAGCATGTTACACATAAAATGTCCAGTAATGTACTGTATGTGGCACCTTACCTGACAAAGCATGCATAAAATGAGCCCAGTCCATAGAGAGCGACAAAGTAAAACAGGCAAAATGCTGAATATGCCATTTTTAGCTTTTATAACTACCGGTATATCTTTTAAAAAATATGAAATATCCCAAATGAACATGTAAAATTTCTATTGCAAGATCAAGAAGGTCCTCATTTGGCTGATAATCAAGAGAAGATAGCTCCATATTTTACAATATGTCCTAGCAATCATCAAGTCTGGAGACTTAGCTCTTCCTATGTTAAAGTGGATCTCAACTCAGAAATTCCTCTCGGCTCTAAAAGATATGCAACCTTTAAAGAAAAACATTTCTTTGTTGCAGCCGATACAATTCCTAAAATAAATCTGCAGTGTTTCTACTTCCTGCTTTCATGGAAGCAGACATATTGTTAACATCCTGTTCTTTCAAATGAGTTTATATGCCTTATCTAGCAAGCAATGGGCAGCGCTCACAGGCTGCAAGTGAAGTGAAAGCTCCAGAGATATGCCCAGCCCCTTGGGGCTAAATACACACCTTGAATACAAATCAGATGCAAATTATGTGCTGTGTGTAACCTGCCCTTTATTTGAGCTCTGCATACCTGTGCAGGTAGTCAATTCAGGTGCAGCGTCTGTTTGGAAGCGCTGCCATTTCCTTCTGCTGTACAAAACTTAAGTATACTTCAGGCTAGCTGCCTCCAGGGGTGTCAGCTTGCATTCAAAATTTTAGAATTTAGATTAGTGTTAGCACATAATTTGCATCTGATTTGTATTCAAGGTGTGTATTTAGCCCCAAGGGGCTGGGCATATCTCTGGAGCTTTCACTTCACTTGCAGCCTGTGAGCGCTGCCCATTGCTTGCTGTCTTCTGAACAAATGTGTATACCATTTATGGCTAGCTACACCAGGTAAGGATTATGATTTTAATTTTAGACTAGCTAGGGTTCACTGTTGGATATGTTTCACTGTTGAATATGTTTCACTGTTACATTAGTTTGAGGTTTTAACCTTTTTTTTCTTTTTTTTGGACAATTTTCATTGTTTGAACATGCTTCACTTTTTTATAGGTTTCACTGCTAGATTAGTGGTTAGTTTCTCTCCTATGGGGCACGTCACCGCCGTTGGAGAGTCTATTAGGGATAATTTGTGCACAACTTATGCTGAAGCTAACGCCCCCCTTTACTGTACCTGTTTTGAATGCAAGGTGTGTAACCTGCCCTTTATTTGAGCTCTGCATACCTGTGCAGGTAGTCAATTCAGGTGCAGCGTCTGTTTGGAAGCGCTGCCATTTCCTTCTGCTGTACAAAACTTAAGTATACTTCAGGCTAGCTGCCTCCAGGGGTGTCAGCTTGCATTCAAAATTTTAGAATTTAGATTAGTGTTAGCACATAATTTGCATCTGATTTGTATTCAAGGTGTGTATTTAGCCCCAAGGGGCTGGGCATATCTCTGGAGCTTTCACTTCACTTGCAGCCTGTGAGCGCTGCCCATTGCTTGCTGTCTTCTGAACAAATGTGTATACCATTTATGGCTAGCTGCACCAGGTAAGGATTATGATTTTAATTTTAGACTAGCTAGGGTTCACTGTTGGATATGTTTCACTGTTGAATATGTTTCACTGTTACATTAGTTTGAGGTTTTAACCTTTTTTTTCTTTTTTTTGGACAATTTTCATTGTTTGAACATGCTTCACTTTTTTATATGTTTCACTGCTAGATTAGTGGTTAGTTTCTCTCCTATGGGGCACGTCACCGCCGTTGGAGAGTCTATTAGGGATAATTTGTGCACAACTTATGCTGAAGCTAACGCCCCCCTTTACTGTACCTGTTTTGAATGCAAGGTGTGTAACCTGCCCTTTATTTGAGCTCTGCATACCTGTGCAGGTAGTCAATTCAGGTGCAGCGTCTGTTTGGAAGCGCTGCCATTTCCTTCTGTTATATGCCTTATCTGCCATGGCAGTCAGGTGACACAGGGAGAGATCAAATTACAACTTTTTGATTAGACAACTGAGGGAGAATTAGACAGGCTAAACTCTCTAAATACATACAGGGTGAATTTCTCTGTTTTCCTTCTGTCCTGGGCAAGAGTTCAGGTCCACTTTAAAGTAGATATAGCATCAGACATTTGACACCACCATGACTTCTAGGAACACAGTCTTAAAAATAAAAGGAGCTGATACAGTTAATCTCCTTAACGGTAATCGCAAGATCAGCTCGGGGTGGAAAAAAAAAAAAACAAGCCAGGAGCGATAACCCCGAGCTGAACTTGTGGTAGCCGCTGGAAGGTCTATGCAGAGCAATGCGCGTGCAGCAGGCATTTTAACTCACCTACCAGGGGATTCCGAAGTTAGCCGCCATTTTTCTTCCTCTCCTCCAAGGCTCTGCTTCCCCCTTGTGAGAGTGCGGTCTGTTATGACGACAACCGAATCTTACTATAGGGTTACAGCACCACCCGGAGGACAGAGGGAAAACTGCAGCACTGGATCCCAGGGAGGTGAGTGAGCGCTGGGCTGCTGCAGAGCTCCCTAGCAGCATGATTTTTTCCCAGGTTTTAGGATCTAAAAGCATGCAAAAAAAAAAAACCTGCACCGCTTTTAGACCATAAAAAATCCAGAAAGAATCATAACGCCAAGGGGGTTAATATTCTTACTTTCACCTGGAATTGCATTGTGCAGTTGCCCTGAAACAATCTGTGCCACACTTGTCACTTGCCAATGTCAAGAGATAAATCTATTAATGTACCTGTGAATGGTAAGGATTAAAAAAATATATAATTCCTACCTCTGGGACATGGAGATGAATGTGTGAGGTTACAAGGAAGTTATTATCTGCCTGTTTCTTCATCAGTAAGGCACGAGCAAATGTGTATGCAATCTTTGCGCTCTCTTTCATCACATCACCAAGCTGGCCTGTTACCTCCAGAGTGCCATCTTTACTTTCTTTGTCCAACGGACGACGAAGTGAGGTCTCGATAAATAAGGTGGATCCACCTGAAAAGTTCACAATGGTATACCGTAAATTTAGATAATTCCATATTCAACAATTACCGGGCACATAGCAGTCTACAGATGTCACTAAGAGTAAACAGTGAAAACAAGGCATCGTGCATAAAGAGGGATGTTTTCTATATAAGGATTCTAATGGCTCACTATGGGGAATATGCACTAAACTGTGTTTAGCAGAATAATGTGTATTAAGTCTTAGTTCACACAAACATATCCTGTCAGCTTTTGACAGTTGGCATCAGTTTTGTATGCGGTCTATGGACCTGTTCACACATAAATCTGTACATTACCGGAACAGTCTGGCCCGTCAGTTTTGTATGCGTTTTTATGACTGTGTCCACGCATAAAAGGTGTACATTTCTGGTCCAGTCAGGTAAAACTGATACAAAACTGACAGGACTGGAAATGTACAGATTTGTGTGTGAGCCAAGCCTTACCGCACAAAGCGTAGAGCAGAATGCAATACATTACGTGCAATACGCTCTACTCATCGTGCATAAGACTTTACACAAGTAATTCCGCTTAACGCATTTAAAGGGATACTGTAGGGGGGTCGGGGGAAAATGAGTTGAACTTACCCAGGGCTTCTAATGGCCCCCCGCAGACATCCTGTACCCACGCAGCCACTCACCGATGCTCCGGCCCCGCCTCCGGTTCACTTCTGGAATTTCAGACTTTAAAGTCTGAAAACCACTGCGCCTGCGCAGCTGCATCCTCGCTCCCGCTGATGTCACCAGGAGTGTATTGCACAAGTCCAGTATGGTCTTTGGTCTGCGCAGTATGCTCCTGGTGCCATCAGCAGGAGCAAGGACACGGCAATGCAGGCGCAGTACAGCTCGGCGGACGTCAGCGCGCCGGCGTGGGACGCAGAAGTGCGGGCCTTGGAGCGCAGAAGAGCCCGACCTGGCAGCCGGCCTGGCCAAGTCGGGTCGGCCACCGGGAGCCTGCAGAGTGGCGGCGAGGGCACCTCCTGCCTGCCACGGGCTGGAGGAAGCCCCAGGTAAGTGGAAATTGATTTTTATTTTTTAGCTACCCTCCCTGAACCTTCCCTTTAATGCTGATGCATGTTACACATGCATCAAAGTACTGTTACTGTAAATAGAATTCAATGAACCCTATATGGGCAATACTGGAGATCAATCAAATAATTGCTGTTTTAAAAGACATGATGTAAACCAGCTCTTTTCCTCACCCATGGCAGTCCAAGCTAGGCCCATCACAACCCCAGGCGGTGTGAACTCATACATCCTGTCAACAGTGAATATAGGTTTTCCAACAAAGTCCTGGAGATTAGATGGTGTTATGTCAACACTTTGAGCCTCACCATTCACAATTTTGTATGCAGACTTTCGCAAAACCTAGATGAAAGGACAGTTTGACATAAAATGTATTTACCATTGCTTCTTCATCAGGCAGGATGTAGGTTTGTTTACAGTTATGTCTTTCACCCACCTTTTCTACCTGCTTCTGTAAATTTCTTACACCACTCTCCCTGCAATACTGTCTGATCAATACAGTAAGAGCCTCAGATGTGATCCGTGCTTTTTCCTTATCCAATCCACATAAAGCCAAAGCCTGTGGCACCAGATACCTCTATATAAAAAAAAAAAGAAAAAAAAAAAAAAAAAGAAGAAGGACACAGTTTGGATTATGTAGCCATTGTACATTTTGAAACATTTTCGTATCACAGTTACTTTCAGCATATATTGCTAGATTTAGTGGTAATAAAAGTTATATTGGAGACAATTGCCCATATGCAATTAACTAACTTTTTCTACTGAGTGTTCTCTTTTGTGCGATTATTTTCAAAATGATCAATAAAATGCTTTTTAAAAAAAGGGACCTTGAGCTGTACTTAAAGTGAACCTCCAGACTAAAAATCTACTCCGCAGCACTGAAAAGGTGTTTCTTTAAAGAGACACTGAAGCGAGACTAAATCTCGCTTCAGGTCTTATATATAGCAGGGGCACGTGTGCCCCTGCTAAAACGCCGCTATCCCGCGGCTTAACGGGGGTCCCTTCACCCCCAACCCACCCCCCGCAAAAGATGGTCGGAAAATGGTCGCTGGCTGTCTCTCTTCCTGGAGGCAGGGCTAACGGCTGCAGCCCTGCCTCCCAGCGCGTCTATCAGACGCGCATCGCCGCCTCTCCCCCGCCCCTCTCAGTGAAGGAAGACTGAGAGGGGCGGGGGAGAGGCGGAGATACGCGTCTGACAGACGCGCATGGGGCAGGGCTGCGGCGGTTAGCCCTGCCCAAACCAGGAAGCGCTCCCCCGCTGCACGGAGGAGGTTTGGGGGGACAGGGACCCCCGTTAAGCCGCGCTATAGCGGCGTTTTAGCAGGGGCACGCATGCCCCTGCTAGCTATGAGGTCTGAAGCGAGATCTATTCTCGCTTCAGACTCTCTTTAACAGTTTCACATATCAGAACTTTGTTTTCCTTACCCAAGTCTAATTTTTAGCTGAAACAAAAGTTTGCTTTCCTAAAACAGAAAGAATTTGCGATAATTCAGGTTGGAGTGAGCTCGAGATGTCTCCCAGGCACCACTGCTGAATATATGCAAATTAACCATTGTACCCTTAGAAGCTAAACACACCTCCAGAACCGCTGGAATGCAATGATGTGTCCGCTTGTTAATATGTACAGAGCCATAATAATCCAACATGCATACAGACTGTTTCGGATTGTTTGATCCTCATCAGTGCATGGCATGGATTAATTTGGCTCTATGGAGTAGGGCTTGTAAATCCGAGAGGCACAGACTAACCAGCAAGCTCATGGTGACCCAGAACTCATTGGGGTGTGTAAGGGACTACAATGGTCCTAAAAGCCCCCTTACTAAGATGTTAAGAAAAACAAAAGTTTGCTTTCCTAAAACAGAAAGAATTTGCGATAATTCAGGTTGGAGTGAGCTCGAGATGTCTCCCAGGAACCACTGCTGAATATATGCAAATTAACCATTGTACCCTTTAGCTGCACAGAACAAAACTGCCTGGGCATTTTTTCCCTGATGCTTTGCAAAGCATGATGGGATTTCTGATGTTGTTATCCTTCTGCTGTTTGGTGCAAATTTGTTTTTTTAAATTTTGAACTTGAGATTTGAAGCCTAGCGCGTGCAGCTGGGAGGAGTGATCAGGACACAGGACAGTTGGAACTGTGTCTCATGCTCCCTGTCACCTCCTTTCAACCAAAAAGATGGCTGCCCCCATGAAATCACAAACATTTGCCTGTTCTTTTAAAACAGGGTGGGTACGAGATTATATTACATATTTTAATTAACATAACTAATGTAACTTGAAGAGAAACTCCAACCTAGAATTGAACTTTATCCCAATCAGTAGCTGATACCCCCTTTTACATGAGAAATATAATGCTTTTCACAAACAGACCATCAGGGGGCGCTGTATGACTGATTTTGTGCTGAAACCCGTCCCACAAGAAGCGCTGAGTACCGCGGTACTCTGGGCAAACTGCCACAATGTAACAATGTTCACAGACTGGAATTAGCTGTTTACAGCTGTCTCTAACAGCCAAAACAGCTAGGAGCAGCTACATAACCTACCCACAGTAAAAATGTCACCATGTAATAAATGTCAGAATGTAAATTAGGGAGAGGAAAGATTTTACAATGAGCAAACACTGACTAAATCATTTATACATAATTATGGTAAAAATTAAGCACTTTTTTTACTACATTATTTTCACTGGAGTTCCTTTTTAATGACAGTATGTTTGTTTAGGCTGAAGTTCCCCTTTAAAATCAAAATCCTTTAAAATCAAAATCAGGACTTACCTGGGGCTTCCTCCAGCCGGCTAGCCCATGAGGCCCCCCGGCAGCTTCCTGGCCTCTTCCGTGGTCATACTGTCTGGTCCATTAATCCGGCGACTTCCAAGCAAGTCGTCCGTGCGCACTCCCGAAGTGTCATCACACTGGGCACCGCCAGCCTCCTGCGCATGCTCTGTCCTCTAAACACTGAATTGTGCATGCGCAGGAGGCTGACAGCACCAGATGTGATGAAGCTTCAGGAGCGCACAGGCAACTTGTTTGGAAGTCGCCAGTTTAACGGACCAGACAGCCGGACCACGGAAGAAACCAGGAAGATATCGGGGTACAACGCGGGCTACAGGGGGGGGATGGAGAAACCCCCAGGTAAGTCCTGATTTCGATTTTACTTAGCGCCCAAGGTCCCTTTAAACCACTAGTAAGCAAAAAAGATACTCAGCAATTTTGATAGGACTTTTTACCTACATTTTGAAACGTTTTCCATTGCAAAATGCAGAAAATGTATTCTAAATTGAATATGAACATTTTTCTCCTAGGAGAAAAAGTTAATTGTATATGGGCCAGAGATTTAATCTTTTGACTCTAAAGGCACAATGGATTTGAAATGAAGTAATCAAGATGTGTCTGAAGTGGTAACTTTTGTTTTAATCCAATGAGGTTAACAGAAATATTACATTAAATGTTTAGGACTTGTAGCCATTTTCACACACAGTGCCCAATTCAAATTTGCTCAAAAGTCAATTGCCTATTAAATATAATCATAATTTTCAAATTCAAATAGGTTGTTTTACAATCCAGGAGGGAGAAGAACTACAGTCCAGCTTAAAAGTCCTTATTATGGCATGAACCAAAATCCAAGAATATGAATTTATTTGAACAAGTTAAAACATGGGATATGTGCGGGTTCAAGACTTTTTTTTTTTTTTAATGGTCTTCTGATTGAACTTGGACGGATGTCTTTTTTCAGCTAATCTAACTATGTTACTAGGTTACATGCACACCACTATTTCAAGCATGCAAGTGGGTATACAGACTTGTTGAAAAAAACACAACTTACAAAATTATTGAGAATCTTGACTGTAATGCTTGGGAAGCAGATTTTCTAGTGAAACTGCATGATTAAGCATTAGCCCTTGCTATCCTTTCTGGGAAAGGTAGGTGGCTGCTACCAGTGATGTGATGTGGAGTCGGTACAAAAATCATCAGACTCCAACTCTGACCTTTATGAAACTGCCGGGTCTGACTCTAGGGCCCCACATTTGCTCCAACGTCTAATTCTTACCAGGGATGTGGAGTTGGTACAATAATCACCCAACTCCTCAGTTTATTGAAACCACTGACTCCAGGTACCCAAAATTGCTCTGACTGACTCCACAGCCCTGGCTGCTACAATGGCTGGGGGCTTCTGTAAGCCCAAAAAGGACAGACCTCCCAAAAATGTGGGGAGTTTTTCAAAGAATGGGCAGAGATGAACTTTGGTAAGACCTGGAAGTGGGTGAACAGGTACAAATTAATCTTCTCTCCCAACGGTAAATCACCAGGCTCCGATTCCATCCTAACGGAAATTTACAAAGAAGAGGGTCCAGGACTTGTTAGAGAGGGCAGGGGACAGTGGACATATTTGCACCATGACAACTACAGGAAAAGTGCCAAGATTAAAACAGAGACCTCTACACAATATTTGTAGACTTGACCAATGCTTTTGACACAGAGAGGGGCTCTGGTGGATCATGGAAAAGTTTAGTTGCCCTGATAAATTCATCAGTATGGTACATAAGTTTCATGATGGCATGTATATGCCCGAGTACTGGATGATGGATACTCCTTTGATGGCTTCCCAGTCAACGACGCAACCCAGCAAGGCTGTGTACTGGCAAGTACATTGTCCAGCATGATGTTCTCGGTCATGCTATCAGATACTTTCTGCAATGACGAAAACACCAGCATCAAGATCAGATATAGAACTCATGACAGACTTTCTTAGCCTTCTAAGGCTATCTGCCAAAACCAAGGTTAAAAGGGAACTGAAGTGAGAACAACACGGAGGCTACCATATTTATATCCTTTTAAACTATACCAGTTGCCCAGCAGCCCTGCTGATCTATTTGGCTGCAGTAGTGTCTGAACACCACCAGAAACAAGCATGCAGCTAATCTTGCAAGATGTGACAATGTCAGAAACACCTGATCTGCTGCATGCTTGTTCAGGGTCTAAGGCTAAAAGTATTAGAGGTAGAGGATCAGCAGGCTAGCCAAGCAACTGGTATTGCTTAAAAGGAAATAAATATGGCAGCCTCCATATTCCTCTTGCTTCAGTTGTCCTTTAAAGAGTTCTCTGTGTAACTTCCTGTTCGCAGATGACTTCGCAATCACTGTTGCCACAGAGGCCCAAATGAAGCAGAGCATAAATCATTTGTCCACTGCATGTAGAAATGTTGGCCGGACTGAGGCCTTGTATCGTCACACACCAGTGGAAGATGTACTCAGAACAAACTGTCGCTACTGAAGGAAAAAAAAAAGTCAGTTGACACGGTTTACCAATTATAGTAATTTCCCAGCGATCGAGTAAATTCTATCCCCATTAATTTGCCAAACCTAAATAAACCTAGAAACTGAAAACAAAAATAGGAGACCATTTCCTATACTACTAATGTTCTTTTTATCATCCATACTGCACATACATTATTATCTCATAAGTTTATTTTCCCTTTTGGTTCACTTTAACAACTTCCAGCAAAATGGACATTTATAAACATCCTATTTGCACACCTTTAGGGCAAATACATCCATTTATACCTTTAGCCCATGGCATGAAGTAGTTAAAATCAATTTGGACATTGGGAATATCTCATTCAAAATTAATAGCATCAGGTCAGTTTCCTGCCATATAAAATAATGACGACAGAGATCGCTTCCCTCTTACAGTACTTATATTTTAACGATAAAAACAGTCCTTATATTTTGAACAGTTTCTCCATAATCTGAAGTACTGAACTCTGGGAATACTGGGATGGGTGCTTGTAGTCTGTAGAAGGGAATTAAAGTGAATAAAATCCTATCCATGCGAGTCCATTATATACAAGATCTAAGAAGGGATAGGAATAGCCCCAATAACATTTAGTTCTCCTCAGACAGCACACCTCACTCGCCTTGATAGTGCACTTCTAGTCTGCGTGGCTGCCACAGACTTATCGAATCCAGAAGCAGAGATGACCAGCACAAAGTAGTTCCAACTGTAGATTTATTCACTTGCACAATGTGATCAGCCATCCAGCCACAATACAGGATGTAATTACAGCTCTGAGTAGTATGTATAGCTCTTGCTGCAGGCAGCAATTAGAGGACACACTCAGCGAAAGAAGCTATGTCCACGCTGCAGCCAGGTCTGCTCACAACAGACTGTCGCCACTTTGAGCGGCTAACTGCTCTTTGTCAAGTGATAGCAATATAGGATACTGGAGTACACATACAGAAAAACAAGAACTGCAGCTCAGGGGTGTGGAGTCTGAGCCATTTTGGGTACCTGGAGTCAGAGTCGTCGGAGTTTGAGTCGGATGATTTTTGTACTGACACCACAGCCCTGCTGCAGCTAGTAAAAGATTGTGGTATGGTAAGTAAATGAGAGGTGTCCTTCACTAAGAAGGGAAAATATAACAAGGTTGTCACTATCAAAGACTAGACACCGCTGACCTTCCTGGAAAAGCAATCCTTCTCTTACAAAATTCAGGTGAGGTGAGTGGTACAGGCCGACAAAGCGACACTGCAGACACAAAATGAATGCATTGTATTTGCCGCGCAGATGCGAGTCTTTTCTGTTCAGCATCCGCACAAGTGTGGACTGAGCCTTATCCAGAAAAGCTTGCTCAAAAACACCACATTTTTTGATGTTTATAATGCCTTGAACAAAGGAAGTGTTCAAGTAGCTCAGAAAAAAAAGAATTGCTGATGTCTGAAGGTTACAAGACTATTACTTAGTAATTATATAGTGATGACCATCTTTAAGGATTTTAGACTCGCCCAGAACTGGTCGACCAATAAAAGTTAACTCCAACTGCAAGGTGTTTCAATGACCAAAAGGTGAAAAAGGGACTAGGGCTGTGGAGTTGGAGTTGAAGCAATTTTGGGTAGCTGGAGTCGGAGTTGGAGGTTTCATAAACTATAAACTGAGGATTCGGATGATGTTTGTACAAAATCTACAGCCCTGGTAAGTATTAGACTAAGGAGTTGGAGTCGAGGAGTCATTTTGGGTACCTGGAGCTGGTGGTTTCATAAATTGAGGAGCCGGATGATTTTTGTACCAACTCCACAGCCCTGAAAGGGACCCAGGTTAACAGTTAAACAAGTGAATAGTTTGCATCTGCAAACATTTTTTTCAAATAGATCATTGGGGGGGGGGGGGGGGGGGGGGGGGAGGAAGGGGGGTGTCTGTGTGGCTGATAATGTGGTGAAACCACTCCCACAGTGTGATGTTATGACAGTTTTCTGTCTATGAACCCCCACTGCCAATCAAGCAGTATCTCCCTCTGTGCATATAAACAACCTTTTAGCCTATCACATGGTGAGTAATGGCAGTTGGTGCAGTCTAGTTTTTTTCTCGTCTGCCAGTAGTAAAAATGATGACTAGCAGACTCAATGAGGATCAAATAACATGAACAAATTACATGGCAAATATAATTTGATTTTGTTTTACTTCTCACTTTGCAATGTATATATTTATTAATTCCCCTCACTACCATTTTCCGTAGATGTCACTCACCGCCGACGCGAGCTCCCGCCAATCTCCTCACCATCTCCCTGTTGCAGCTCACTCGCCCTGCTGTTGGTATGACAGCAGAGCTCCGTGAGCCGGTCAGGAGCCTATTTCATTGGCTCCTGACCCTGTGATTAATGTGAGCCAATCTCATTGGCTCACATTGATCACAGGGTTTGGAGTAGAGTTGGGTGAACAGTTCGGCTGTGTTAGCCGAACTGCAGCCGAACTGTTCGGCTGCCCAAGCTGTCATTTATCTGTGGCTCTTACTACTTCCGGGTCGCAATGACCCGGAGTAGTACGTCTGCGCTGGCCCGGCGGAGCGCGTCCTAGATCGCGCTCCCGTTGCCGGGCACTCTCTACGCATGTGTGTGACGTCACTCATGACGTCACACACATGCGCAGAGAGTGCCCGGCAACGGGAGCGCGATCTAGGACGCGCTCCGCCGGGCCAGCGCAGATGTACTACTCCGGGTCATTGCGACCCGGAAGTAGTAAGAGCCACAGATAAATGACAGCTTGGGCAGCCGAACAGTTCGGCTGCAGTTCGGCTAACACAGCCGAACTGTTCGCCCAACTCTAGTTTGGAGCCAATGAAATCAGCGCCTGACAGGCTCACTGAGCTCTGCCATCATAGAGACGGCAGAGTGGGTGGGCTGAGGCAATGGGTGCGCAGTTTTTTTGGGTACCAGCAGTCTCTGGTTCTTAAGGGGCCACAGACCCCTGGCACTGAAGGGTTTAAAGAGACACTGAAGCGAAAAAAAAAAATGATATAATGAATTGGTTGTGTACTATGAATAATTACTAGAAGATTAGCAGCAAAGAAAATATTCTCATACTTTTATTTTCAGGTATATAGTGTTTTTTCTAACATTTCATCATTCTATAATATGTGCAGATTACACAACACGCAGCATTCAAAATGAGTCTTTCAGAGCAGTCTGTAAACTAATGACCTCTCCTCTGCCAGAGGAAAAGTAAATAGTCCAATAACACTTGAGATAATAAAAGTCAGATAACAGCCTTCTCCACGACTAACTTAGTCGGAGAGCTTAATGGCTTGTTTGCATAGAGATAACAACTGGAGTTTCTCAACTCTTCCTGTACTGGAAACAATTACACTGATGTATCTGATCTTAATGTTTTATTTCTTAGCTGTACTACACATACAAATCATAATATAATTTTTTTTTCGCTTCAGTGTCTCTTTAAAGGGCAAGAGCTGTGCAGCTGGCAACAGTTTAATTGCTTATAAAAGTTTTAATTTTTTTCTTCCGTTATAGAACAATGAATATAAAAGAAAACAGGATATATCTTACCTCTGCTATGGCTAACTTTTCCTGAGCTACGTAGCCAGAAATATTGATCATCTCCATACGATCTCTAAGAGGCTCTGGAATGGTTTCTGTAACATTAGCTGTGCAGATGAATAAGACCTGGAAACATGGATAATGTGGTCACTTAAACCGCTAAATCTAAACCATGTCAAAGGACAACTATCATGAAGATACTCTATTAATCCACTGTATGCTGGGCATACATGGCTCGTTTTTGCCACTCGATTCTCCTATTCGATCATTTCGCCACTCGTTTCCACAGTCCATTCTCTTATCTTCCGCTTGTTTTTCTCATCTTTTTCCATTCACTGCAATCCGGAATCGAGCGGTGAAGTGATCGGGCTGGAGACCGGACATGTCGGAAATGATCTATCGAGCCATCTTAATGGCTCATAAACGAGCCATGTATGCCCAGCATAAGGGACGGTCAATGAGATGCAATTTTTTCAAAGTTCCTAAAGGAGTTATATAAACGTTCATCCAGCATTATGCAAATATTGCATTTATGCAGCCTGAACATGGACCAATCAAATTCCACCTGGATGGGATTCGATTGATCGGTTTTCAAGCTACATGCATTTTCATACAGAATTTGCATAAACCTGTATGAACCCAGAACGATTTGCATCTCATTTATCATCTCTGCCCCACAAAAGATTACATGATTTTGGCAGACGCCAAAAATTCCTTCCCAACTCCAGATGGCAATCAGATAAAATCCCTGGATCAACATCACTGGGCATTACCTAGTAATTATAGCCATGGATGTCTTTTACGCAAGGAAAGCATCTAAGCCCCCTTTAAATGCAGATATAGAATAACTACTTCCTGTGGCAATGCATTCCACATCTTAATCACTTACTGTAAAGAACCTTTTTCTATATAAATGTCTAAAATGTACTCCTTGGATGCGGCTTGGCTTCCTATTGGAGGAAGCTAACAGGGCGGAGAGTGGTGGGATGGGGGGAGCATGTTATTAAGGGGACGATTCTGAGGAGGCTAATTGATAAGCTTCACATAAACACAGCAGGCTAGCAATAAGCAGATTGCTGCTAGCCTGGCGATCTTTTAAGGGGGGACAGCAGAGCGCAGGGGGGCTGGCAGCGGTGATAGAATGACAAAGAGGCATGTCACTGTGCACATGGCATGCCTTTGGGTCCTATTAGGATTTCAATATGCTGCCTCGGGTTCTCTTTAAAGCTATGTTATTGGTAAGGTTTGAAAATATCTCAAGTTAATTGGATATTTGTTTTAAGATGTTTAAAGTGAGAAAGTTTTCACTGTGCCGTCACATGTCTGTTGAGATGCACGCCAGGCACTTGGGGTGATGCGAGAACACATCCAAATCCCTCTAGCTGTGCCATGCACAGCCATATGGATTTGCATGTGTGATGTGATTTTTTTTTTTGCTGCATTTTATTTTTTAAAAAGGTTTTTAATAATGGTCCTTGAAGTACCAATAATAGTGTTTAAGGGCTCTGCCTCTTACATAGGAGATGTCTCAGCTCTTCCTAATTCAGTAAGCCAGCACCAATTCAGTAAGGAGTTCTTGGGCGAGACTCCCTAAACCTGCTACTGCCCACTGAGTGCGCTCTAGTAGATACCTCACAAGCACTTTGATTCCGACAGGAGAAAAGAGCTATACAAAATATGGAAATATAATAATAATAATAATAATAATAATGATAATAATAAATACCATGGTATAAAATGCAGCTGAAAATAAAACTTAATACTTATGAACCTACACATTGAAAAAAGCCTGACTGAACATCTTAAATACTTTATCTGAGCTGAAGCTCGGGTCAAAGAGATAATACTTACCCTAGAAGAGGAGGATAGCCTCAGGATCCTGTAGATTTCTGACAAGGGCTTGTCAGAAATCTGATCGGAGTTGTGCTCCTCTTCAAGCACGATCACAGCCGCACCGTATCTGAGCAGTAAGCTGGAGCTGCTAGTGCTCACACTGGTGCAGTGCCTGAAGAGGAGCAACGGCCCGATGTTAGAGAGGGTCTTGGTAAGCAGTGACAGGAGCAAGGAAACCCCGGAAAGCTCTACAAAATGCAGAAGCTTCCCTCTTCTTAGTATTTCCTTTAATGACCTGAGCTTTGGCTTAGGTTTACTTTAATCTTAACCACCCTGGCATTCTATTTCCCCAGGATTTCCGTGCAAAAACTGGTACAATTAATTTTCAGAACTTCTTTTCCTGTAACTTACCAAAATGAGTCAAGCAAGAGTTTAGTATACATTATGAGAATAATAAGAGTGTCAAACACAAATTCTTGTCAAAAAAAATAATAAAATGTATTAATGACAAACAGAAATAGCTTGCATTTTAATCAATGCAGAAATATGCAGAAATAAATATTTGAAGGCAGAAAAAAAAAACCAGTACAGAGGTTTACCCCTAAAACACCTCCTTTGTGTGGTGCACTTTGTAGCAAGGGATTGCACAAAGTGCCACATCGCAGTCCGGGCAATAAGTGCGGGTCTCCTTGCACATTTTTTTCCCCGTCAGGGCCTTGTTTTGGCGCAGCAGACCGCACACCTTTTTGTAGGTTGTAGTTGGTTTGCGGTCGGTGGCAAATATTCCACAAAGTGGTGTCCAGTCAGTCTCTCTGGATTCACAATATAGGACGCTCTGTGCCCCAATCTACTTGACTCTGGTAGGGGGTGTTTCAGATAGATTTTTTTCGCATAACTACCACACAAAATCATGATGAACAACAGCCCTGTCACTGTTATTTTGAAGAGGACATATGAATTCCATTGTTCAAGGAGGTGCCTGAAAATTTTCCTTTAATATTTTTTTTGCTGTTTGCAGACAGCTGGATAAAAGGTCAGCCCTGTCCACACCTCCCATTGTGTGATTATAGTCCAACACTGCTTGAGGCTTGTCCACCTCCCTGCTACCTCTGGTGGTGGTGTGCACAGTAGCAGCGTTGTGCACGGTGCTGAGGATGCACGCGTCCCATTTGTCCTTCCACCGCAGAGCCATCATTTTCCCTTCTGCCAGGCAACAACCTCACCTTTCTTTAGCTTCCTGGCAGAGAGGGCCGGTGGCATTTGGCGTCTGTTGGCCTTCACCATGCCATAAGCATCAGTCTTGTGCTAGATCAGGTGGTCGTACAGTTCTGGGGAGGTATAAAAGTTGTCCGTGGTAAGACAATACCCCTGATCCAGCAACAGCTTGATGAGAGCGAGCACGGATGAGGTATCCAACCCATACTCACTGTACTGTGGACCAAACTTTGTGCCTTTGCCAGTGTACACAATGGAATTCCAGATGTACCCGGACTTTGCCTTTGCTGAGTCTTCCCTTGTAAGCCATGAGACTTTTGTTCACGGTGACGTCTCGATCTGGTATGTAGGCACCCCGGAATTTGCAGACAATCAGCTGGTAGATGTACCAGATTTTCAGCTTGCGTGCAGGATGGGTGGCCTCACTGAAGTCCTCGTTGTTGGCGAAATGCAGATACTTCATGATAAGGGTGTAGCGGTACTCCGGCATCACACACCCAAAGAACGGAGTGGCAGTCGTCCGGTTTGTAGGCCAGTACCACTTCTGCAGTGTTTTCCTCTACACTCCCTGTAGGAAGAGGCCCAGGAACCAGATGTCATCCCTGGTGACAGGTTCCCACCACCTGCTCCTGGATAACCTGCTTAGAGGAGCACCCTGCTGCTGCGCTGCGTAGCGGTTGGTCTCCTCTACAATCCTCTGGATGACATCCTCTGTCAGGAAGAGCTCCAGGTAGGCCAGCGGGTTGTGGTCACAGTCGCACTTCTGCCCAGGTACCCCAGTGAAAGGGAACCTGGATGGCAGAGCTTGCACCAGACTCTCCAGCTCACACCACGTGCGCACAACAACTGGCTCCTCTGTATCGCTGTCACTTGTGGCCTCAGTCTCTGATAAGTCCCCAGGAACGTCACTGTCAGATTCCTCAGCCACAGACTCGACATCACTGCCGCTATCCTCCAAGATGTCCAAGAGCTCCTGGTCAGACACCTCCGGGAGGCCATGACCCTAAGCAAGATACGGGGTCGGCCAAAGGTGAGTGGTCAGCGACAAAAAAAAAAATCTGCAGCAAATACAAACACACAGATTACAGCAGTCTCTATAAAAACTATACCGTAACACTGTATGAAGCAAAGGCAGAAAATCACTATCAAAGCACAGAAATCACAGAAAGAGTTAGCTGACAAGCAGACTAGCAATTGGACACTGGCGACTCTGAAAGAGGAAGAAAATGTAACATCCCAGCCTTTTTATACTGTGTACAGGTGTTTTGCTAACAACTTTGAATTACTGTAAACTGATTGGATTACTGTGCTTGGGGAATGATGTCATTTTGTGATGTAAATCATGCGCCGGCCAGCAGGGGACGCATGATCTGCATCAGAGGAAGGAGCTGGGCTCAGCTCGTCCATAACGCCAGGATGGTTAACAAGCACAGCAATGTACGATACTGTCAAAGAGCAGAAGCCATAGTACCTTTGACAGGTCGACAGGTACATCCAGGTAATGATCGAGGAAGTTCGCATTTTGCTCTGGGTCCAGAAGTTCAAGGAGAGCGGAGGACGGGTCACCCTGATATCCACGCCCAAGTTTATCCACCTGTAAAGAGGGAGTAAAAGGAAAAATTCTTAATCCAAATCATACTTTGCTAGATATACTGAACTCAGGATAAAGAAAAACACATCCAAGCTGCTAGCTTGTCTATACATAAAAATGATTCATCGGTTCAGAATAAAAAGTTTATTATATAACTAGGCCTAGTTTTTAGCTTAGCCGTGCACATACAGCGCTCGCCTCGCAAACCCTCCCATGCACACCGCGCGCACACAGGCCCGCCCCCCTTCGGGACCTATCCTCCTCTGCCGCCCGTCATTCCCCCCAGCTTGAGTGTCTCTGCGTCCCTCCCTGCACATGCACAGTGCAAAAAAGCACTGACACAGGGACAAAACAGGACGCAGAGACAAAGGCAAATTATATAAAGAGACGTACACCTTGATAAAAAAAATGCTTGTACACGCCAACCAAATTACATATTTAAACATTTTTACAGGTAAACAGACTGCAAATAGTAAACAGTTAACGTTTTAACTTAATGAATTGCCTCAATGCCGCCTCTCCTCTATTGCTGCCTCGCATACTCCCCGCGTCCTCCACGCTAGTTCCTTACTTGCTCTTTTCAAACAAGAAGTGCGCATAAAGTGGCCAATAAGAAAGCAGGGTGATGTACCGCGGATTTAATCAATCCATTTGTCGCATCAGTGGAAGAGTGGGACTATTTTGTCTCATGAAAAAAGGAAACTGGAATGGAACCCTAGAAGTGTCCCGTAGAAGTGGCAAAATGTTGCGAAACCCCTGTGGGGTTCTCACGGAACCCTAGGATTCTGCCAGCACCCCGGCTGAGAATGGCTGATGATTGGCATGCAGCATGGCTTCATTGCCCCTTCAAACACAGATTCAAGATGTGCCGTATATACTCTGCTATAAGTCGAGAAATTTTGGACTGACAAAGTATAAAAGTGGGGGGGGGGGGGTCGCCTTATACTCGAGATAGCCCAAAATTTCCCCACTTATAGCTAGGAATAGGGGAGGCACCTCTTTCTCTCCCCCTTCCTGTAATGCAAAGCAGACAGTTTATTGAAAATCCCCCTCCCTCCCACCACTATGCAAAGGAGCCTCTTGTCTATCTCTCCCCCCTGTGTAATCGCTAAAGTGGAAGCTTCTCACTCACTAATCCATCCGAGCACAGCTCTCTTCTCCCTGCAGTTATCACGTCAGAACACCGGATAGCTCAGTGAGTGATTGCTGGCTTCAGTGATCACACAGAGGGGGGAAAGGTAGAGAGAAGAGGCCTCTTTGCATGGTGGTGGGAGGGGGCTTTTTAGCAAGCTGTCTGCTAACACTGCTGGGAAGGGGAGACAGGGGATAGCTATTGCCCACCAGTGACTGCACAGGCAGGGGGGCACAGGGGCCTCACAGCAGGAGCCACACAGCCAGCAGGACACAGGGGTCACCCAACATGAGCCACACAGCCAGGGGGACACAGAAGCCACACAGCAGAAGCCACACAGCCAGGGGGACACAGAAGCCACACAGCCAGGGGAAACAGGGGCCACACAGCAGAAGCCACACAGCCAGGGGAAACCGGGGCCACACAGCATAAGCCACACAGCCAGTGGGACACAGAGGACACACTACTAGAGGGGCCACACTGCTAGAAGGGCCATACAGCCCTTAACTTTGCTGCACAGACTTATATTTGAATTATTAATAAATTCCTGTTTACGAAGGTCAAATATTGGGGTCGACTTATACATGAGGTCGACTTGTATCCGAGTATATACGGTACTTAAACCCAAATTGCATACCTCATCAATAAGAATAAGAGGGTTTTCGGTCTTTGTCTTCTTCAGGCACTGAATAATTTTTCCAGGCATGGCTCCAACGTAAGTCCTCCTGTAAAGGGAAATCAAATATATTGTTTCAATAAGTTTATGAATCACGTGCGCGCGGACACACACACACTTTTCTTTACAAATACGGTTTCACCCAAAATGTGTGTTTAAATAGACTGAATAATGTTAGTTGAATTATGGGGGAGGCTGTACTGTACAGTATGCTTCAACAAAAGCTGCTGCTTAAGTTATTTTTCTAATCCACAGAGTTATATCCAATAAAAAAATGATATGAATCTAAGAATGAACATTTTTCCCTAAAGGACTTATTCAAGAATTCCATACCTGTGACCTTTTATCTCAGCCACGTCAGTCATCCCTCCAACACTAAAACGAAAGTATTCTCTATTTAGCGCCCGTGCAATGGAACGTGCGATGCTTGTTTTACCCACTCCGGGTGGACCATAAAAGCACAGAATCTTTCCCTGGGTGCTTCCTCGCAGTTGGCTCACAGCTATGAACTCCTGTACACACAAAATTATGCAACAATGGGTAGTCTGCAATTGCTAGTAATAAAAGAGAGAGAGAGAGAGAGAGAGAGAGAGAGAGAGAGAGAGAGAGAGAGAGAGAGAGAGAGAGAGAGAGTGTGTGTGTGTACAGCATGGCACATGACAAAGTGGCAGAGAGAAGGCAGGGTGAGTAGGAGAACAATGCCTTTGGCTGAGATTGACCACCAGGCTGACCCCCCTTTTTTTGTTTTTATTTTAAGCGTTACCGTGTATACTCGTCCAAAAAAGTAGCCCAAAAGTGGGAGTTTCTGCTTATACAAGAGTCACTACACACCACTGTTCTCCCCCACCCACCTAGGAGAAAACTCAGGAGGAATAGGGAATTGCATATGGGCCATTATGTACTACTGGGATCAGACTTGTAGATAGACACCCATGTTGTAAGTTTAAATTATGATTAAATAAATGATACTTTTTAACTGAACACTGCCGTTTGTCTAGCTTCCATTTATATAATTAACTTGATTAAGTATCCCTGTGAATGCTAATTGATGTGTTAAATAACTTGCGATACTAATCAGCTTTTTACCATATCCTTTGTAGTATGGATATGAGATTCAATAAGGTTAGAACAGGTTGTTTTACAAACAAAAAAGTAATTGGAGGATGCATTTGAACATCCCCAGATGCAGATTAAACCCAATTAAACTTACAAACTACACTGATATTTGTAGGTTTTGTTAAAATGACAAATTAAATAAAATCTTACAAGGATTCTCTTCTTGACATCTTCCATTCCATAATGATCTTCCTCCAGAACTTCTTCTGCTCTCCGTAGATCTAAATTCTCTTGACTGTATTTTCCCCAAGGAATGGAAGTTAACCAATCAAGGTAGTTCCTTGTTACACTGGATGCAGGAAGGAAAACCGGTGTTGTTAGCTTACAGGGCCAACAATGGATAATTTGCATATTCAGCAGTGATGCACTGGGAGATATCTCAGAGCTCACTCCAACCTGAATAATTGCAAATACTTTTTGTTTTAACAAAGCAAACTTTTGTTTTCCACAGCATTTTAAGTAAGAGGGATTTTTGGTTCATTGTAGCCCCTAACAAACTGAGAAGTTCTGGTTCACCATGAGCTAGCTGGGTACTCCGTAACTCTGGGCGTTTCAAGTCCTAACCCATAGAGCTGCATTAATCCATTCCATGCACTGATGAGGATCAACCAATCCGAAACAGTATGGAAGTTTGATTATTGTGGTTCTGTATATTTAACAAGCTTACACATTATTGCATTCCAGTGGTTGTGGAGGTGTGGTTAGCTTATAGGGAGACAGGAGTGTTGAGCAGGGCGGAGGCAGCGCATTGACGCGCTGAGGTGCGTGACTTGACCCTCACCAGGAAGCAATGCAAAGGGAGCCGCGTGTGATGCGGTGGTAGCGTGGAAGCCGGACACAATACGTGCACGTCTGGCTACCGGACTGCTGAAAAGAGAGGAGAGGCCCTGAGGCGCAGGGTGGATTGCCTACCGAAGGAAGGATTCAAGCTGTATGGGGTGCCTAATCTAGATGGATGCAGCGTGGAGGTGGTGAGCCTGCAAGTGCCAGCATTTTGGTGGTCACCAAAAAATTGAGAGCAGTAGACTGTGTTAATATCCTGGTGCGATTGGCCAGAAGAAGATTTGCTACACATTGGTGGATGTTTGAAATTTATAGTAGCAAACGGTGTTTGTAGCCTGGTGCAATCGGCCAGAAGACTTGCTTTATGTGACAAGTGCTACAAGCTGATACATATTGCTGGTCGTCTGAAATTACCATATTTTTCGGACTATAAGACGCACTTTTTCTCCCCCAAAAGTGGGGAGAAAAAGCCCCTGCGTCTTATAGTCCGAATGTATGGTATTTTGCCTTTTTTTTGTTTTTCGCTTAACCTACTGCTGCCACATGTACCAATACATCCACTGCTTGAGATCTGGCCACCTCAGCTCAAGGATTAATAGCGTAACTCACTTGAATAGGATGTAATGAGCCCGGTCTCCCCGCACAGATCTGGAGTTTCCAGCCAGTTTTCAATGCCTCCCGCGTGAATAAGACGTAACGAGGCAGCTTGCCCGATGCACGAATAAGACGTAACGAGCCTGGTCTTCCATGCATGAGCCAGCTGGTTAACACTGTCCCACGTCCCATTCTATTGACCGTCAACTGTGTATTGGCTGCGCTCATCTCCGGCGTCACTTGCCTCTCCTCACGAGAACAGCGGTCAGTTTTCATAGAATAAGCGCATGCCGTTAGCGGCCAATCAGCACAATTGTAATGGGAAAGGTGCAGCGGCAACAGGAAAGGCAAGTGACAGCCGGGGGACATGCACGCAGCCAGTTACAGCCAGTGTGTAGTAGACGGCCAATAGTGTGCAGTGTAAACCGTCTGGTTACGCAAGAGCCGTTTCGTGCAGAGAAGACCAGGGTTGTTACTTCTTCTTTACGTGAGGTCTGCTTGCAGCAGATGTGGCTAGTCCCTGCATCAGCCCCGTGTCAGCTATTCCGGGCAGAGAGGAACATCTTTAGCCACGATGGTCGCAGTGTCCATCAGAGGCCACCATACTGCCTTGCTTATTGGTTCATCCTATGACCCCGGCGCACGTGAGAGGGTGCCAATAAGCAAGGCAGTATGGTGGCCTCTGATGGACACTGCGACCATCGTGGCTAAAGATGTACCCCTCTGCCCGGAATAGCTGACACGGGGCTGATGCAAGGGCCAGAGCGGACCTGCATTACCGATCTTACATTGACTACTGCCATGCCACCCGGGGAGATGTTAAAACTGATGGCGCTGCTGCCGGGGGACAAGCTAAAAGATGGACATTGCAGCGGCTGCTGCTATCGGCCTGGGGAGATGGTAACACTGATCGGGGACAAGCTGGAAGATTCACACAGGCATTATAGATCATTGCAGCGGTTGCTGCTATGCCACACAGGAACACCACATCACTCTGCTGCAGCCCTCCCAGGAACCTCTCATGATGGGTGAGACCTTAATTTAATTGCAGTGGTTAGTGTAGCTAGCTTGGGGGGTAGGGAAGCAGAGGTTTGTGTAATGTTGTGTAGCTGGGTGGGGGAGGACATCAGTGGTTAGTGTAGTGTAGTGTAGTTGGGGGCCTCAGGGGTTAGAGTAGTGTAGTGTAGTGTAGTTGGGGGCATCAGAGTTTCGCATAGTTGGGCAGTTTAACTTAGATAGAGACACCTTGGAGGGAGTTTAAAGGTCTATAGGACACTCCTGGACCATGGATGTACCTAGATTTAGTTTTTTTTTTTGTTTTCCTGGTTTTTGCCCTCTAAATCTAGGTGCGTCTTATAGTCCGGAGCGTCTTATATACCGAAAAATACGGTAATAGCAACAGAATATGTGTGTATCCTGGTGCGATTGGCTAGAAGATTTGTTTTATAAAACAAGTGTTACAAATTGATGCATATTGGTGGTTGCCTGAAATTTATAGCAGCAGACTGTGTGTGTGTATCCTGGTGCGATTGGCCAGAAGTTTTTGATACATGCTGCAAGTAGCTATATAGTGGTGGTAAAAAGGAATCGGCAATAACAGCCTGTGCGTATATCCTGGTGCGATTGGCCAGAACTTTTTGCTATTATGACACGTGGAAAACAGAAAGGAAAGACAGTTGCTCACAGATGACATACAGAGTTTTATGGAGGTGAAATCTAAAAAAGCTGATGGAAGTAAAGAAAGAATGGAGGAGGCTCCTAGTAAATCCCATTGGGAAGAGGTTGGATCTGGAAATAAGTGTATATAAGCCAAAAGTCCTGCAAGGAAGAGGAAAACTGTCTGGTGCGGAGTTGGATGAGGAAGAGGAAATTTGGAGGGATCGGATGAGGTCTCTGCCAACTTTATCAGATATGGAGGGTTTGATTGAACGTTTAGGAAAATCGTTCCATATGCAAATGATGGAGATTAAAAATGAGGTGATGAATATTGGTCATAGAGTAGCAGCTGTGGAGAGTAGGGCAGAAAAGGTGGAACAAACTGTGTCTGAAGTTTCTTCTCAGATTAATCTGCATAACAAAAAGTTTGATGAGATGTCCCAATTAGACGATTACGAGAATCGGAATCGTAGGCAGAATATCAGAATAAAAGGGCTTTCTGAGAACGTCAATGCAGCTGACTTGAAAGAGTCAGTGCTGAAGATTTTCCATATTCTTTTGGATAATGATAGATCTATTGAGATTGAGAGTGTCTAGATCGATGGGTCCTCAAAAAAAAAAAAAAAAAAAAAGACTGATCATAAGAATTCAAGAGATGTGATATGCAGATTTTTGTGTTTTGCTGACAAAGAAGAAATCATGATTAAAGCTGGAGAAAAGGGTTCAATGGATTTTGATGGAAGCATAATGGATTTATATCCGGATTTGTCTTGGAGAACTTAATCGATCATGAGGACAGTAAAACCTTTATTAGAGGAATTAAGGAAAGCAGGAGCAAAATATAAGTGGGGGTTCCCTTTTAGTCTCATTGCAAGTTTGAATGGAAAATCTGCAATTTTGAAATCTAAAGATGATGTAAAAAAGTTCTGTGAAACTTTGGGGATTCCATCAGTGGATTTTGAGGATTGGAGATGTTCTGGCTTTAATATAACCTTTTCTCAGCAGGATAGATGGCAGAAGAAATATTAAATGATTAGTAATATAGTTGATTGATGAGGGTTGTTTAAATCAGAGTAGGGGTAATTAGAAAGTAGTTTTTCCTGGTGGGGGTGATGCTGAGCCTTTTCAAATCTCCCAGAGGGATCTCTAAGGGGATGGAGATAAAGAGAATGGGGTTCTCTGGTGGGGGGTGTCCTGAGTGGGCGATTGTTTTTTTGGTTTTTTTTGTATTATGTTATTTTTTTTTTCCTTTTTTACCCTCTGGTCTCCTCTAAGCAATTAAAGAAATGTGTCAGGGCTCGTTTCCACATTGTGGTTTGGAATCGCCTGGATTCCACCGCTGATGAAATCGCATGCGGATGCGATTCCGCATGCGTTTTTGCCGCGAATTCGCATAGGTGAGGGTATATGCGATTTTAACCATGTCACTGCCTGTGTGAATTTACACTGGTACCTATGCGAATTCGCATGCAAATTCGCGGCAAAAAACGCATGGGGAAAACGCATTTCCCTATTAAATACATGGTGTGCGATTCGCCTGCATTCCACACGCAGGCGAATTCTGCAGGGTGTTCCGTGCAGATTTTCTCTGCACAATAAAACGCTCCCGCAGACGCATAAGTGGAAACAGACCCATTCCCTTATATTGTCTATGCGAATCCGCATACGCAAGACGCATGCGGATTCGCGATAGTGGAAACGGGGCCTCAGATGTCTCAGAAGGATGACACGGAGGGTCCTCTCTTATAATGTTAAGGGTGTCGGATCTCCAGTTAACCAATTAAGGACCACGTGGTTTTTAAATGATCGGTGCTGCGCGGGCTCTCCAGCCCGCAGCACCGATCAGGTAAAAGGCAGGGCGATCAGATTAACCCCCCCCCCTTTTTTCCCCACTAGGGGGATGTCCTGCAGCCGCCGGCTGCCTGTGATTTGCAGGGGGGTGCTCCTCAAAGCCCCCCTCTGCAGCGATATTGTGCGCTCCCTCCCCTTACCTCTGTCTCCCTTCCCCTATGTGAGGCGCAGGACGGATATCCGTCCTGCGCCGGATAGGATAGGCTTCAGCCTATCAAATGACGGTGATCCCTGGCCAATCAGAGGCCGGGGATCGCCGATCTCAGTCATGGCGCTGCTGCGTAGCAGCGCCGTATTGATGTAATCAGCAGAGATTTCTTCCCCGCATGCTTACATTACGTGTGCAAGCCGCGATCGGCGGCTCGCACACTGTTCACGGACACACCCTCCGTGAACTGGCATGGAAAGGCCTCCATGCAAAACCACAAACGACCAGGCGCCGCCTATCGGCTTTAGCTGGTCGTTAAGTGGTTAAGAGGGGACAATTGTGCATGGGAGTTGCAGAGATTTAAACCCCAGATCCTTTTTTTTGCTGGAAACTTATTTTTGTGTAGATAAGATGCCTGGTATGCCCTTGTCCATATTTGATAGGTGGTTTTTCTCGAATCCTCTGATTAAAAAAAGCTAAAGGGGTTGCGACAGCAGTGAGTAAGTCATGTCCGTTTGTATTCTTGGATAAAAAGGATGAGTTGGGTAGATTTTTTTTTTTTTTTTTTTGAAGAGTCAGGTTTATACTTTTGTTAATATATATGCTCCTAATGAATCACAGGCTACTTTCTTTAGATTAGTACTTGAACAACTTGAGGGGTTCAGGGAGGGATGTATGGTTTTTGGAGGAGATTGTAATTGGGTCTCTGAGGCTAAAATGGATGTGTCATCGGGTTATAGGAGCATTATGGCAGTAGCTAATAAATCTATATTAAAAAAAAAAAAAAAAACATTTTCAGGATGCTCATCTTATAGTTGTACGGAGAGCACTTTTTCCTTCTGTCAAGGACTATTCATTTTTTTTGCATGTTCATAAAATATATACAAGGATAGGTATTCTGTTTTTGGACCAATATTTTTTGGATAGAGTAAAAGGGGCGGGAATAGGGAATATAACTATTTCAGATCATGCTCCTGTGTGGCTTGATTTGGATTTGATGGTTAGAAATAGGTGTGACTGGCATTTGACTTAATTGCAATCTTCTAGATGATGTAGAAGTTAAAGATAAGGTAAAAAAAAAAAAAAAAATAGTGGCGTATTTTGAGGATAATGAATTGGATGGTATGGACAAGGGCATAGTATGGTCGGCCCATAAGGCAGTAATAAGGGGGGGGGGGGGGCTATATTTCCTTGGGAGCCAAGAAAAAAAAAAAAAAAAAAAAGAATATAAATGGTAAAATTATGGAATGGTTATCGAAAATAGGAAAATTGGAATTAGCACATAAGGGGACATGAGAAGGCCCTAGATCTGAATAGTGGAAGAAATAAATTGTCAGAATTAATGGAGGGCAGACTGAGGGAGAAAAATAGAATTTATTCTGCCAAATGGTTTGAACATGCTAATAAGATTGAGAAATGGTTGGCAAGGGCATTAAAAGGACAAAGGAAAAGTGCGTATATTCCAAAGATTAAGAATAATGCGGGGGTTGTTGAGCTGCAGACACACAAAATAGCGAATCTTTTTAAAGAACATTATTCTTCATTGTATGGTCTTCCAAAAAATAGATCTAAGGATTTTTATAAGGGGATGTTAAAATATTTAGAGGAATCTGGAATGGTCAAAATATCACAGGAAAATGGAAAAAGAGATAAGTGAGGAGGAGGTGTTAGCTATGTTAAAGGCTATGAAGGTAGGTAAGTCACCAGGTCCCGATGGGTTTTCAAAGCAATATTTTACCAATTTCAGTAATGTGTTAGTGCCTCCTAAGTGTAGATTTTTTAATTCCCTTAAAGAGGGTAAAGTAGTGCCCAGAGATGTGTTAGAAGCCCATATAACAGTCATACATAAGAGTGGAAAAGATCCGGCTTTATGTCAAAATGATAGGCCTATATCACTATTGAACTTAAATATAAAAATTTTTGCAAAAATTTTAGTTGAGAGAATTAAGCCATGGTTGGGATTAGTAGTTAAGGGAGATCAGGTAGGTTTTGTGCCAGGGAGGGAAGGGAGGGATAAAGTAGCAAAGGCGATGGAATTATTTAAGTGGTCTTTGATGAAGAAGGTTCCTATGACGGTACTATCGACTGATGCGGAGAAGGCATTCGACAGGGTGAATTGGGATTTTATTATGTCTGCTTTAAAGAGAAACTCCAACCTAGAATTTAACTTTATCCCAATCAGTAGCTGATACCCCCTTTTACATGAGAAATATAATGCTTTTCACAAACAGACCATCAGGGGGCGCTGTATGACTGATTTTGTGCTGAAACCCCTCCCACAAGAAGCTGTGGGACCTCGGTACTTTTGGCAGTTTGTTACAATGTAGCAAGGTTTACAGACAGGAAATAGCTGTTTACAGCTGTCTCTAACAGCCAAAACAGCTAGGAGCAGCTACATAAACCTGCCCACAGTAACAATGTCAGTAACACCATGTAATAAATGTCAGAATGTAAATCGGGGAGAGGAAAGATTTTACAATGAGCAAACCTTGACTAAATCATTTATACATAATTATGGTAAAAAATGAAGCACTTTTTTTACTACATTATTTTCACTGGAGTTCCTCTTTAAGATATGTGGGATTAGGAAAGAACATGTTGAAATGGGTGGGTGTACTTTATTCGGGCCCAACTGCAAGGGTTGGAGTGAATGGAGCCTGTCGAATGCCTTCCCCTTGTCGAATGGAACGAGACAGGGATGTCCCTTGTCACTGGTTATTTTTATTTTGACCTTGGAAGTTTTTTTTATGCACAGTTAGGAGGTCTGGGAATATACATGGGGTTAGAGTTGGAGATGTGGAGCATAAGATATCGGCGTTTGCAGATGATATTTTGTTTTATATTTCAGAGCCTCTGGTGTCTCTGCCAAATTTGGTTAAGGAAATTGAGAGATATGGTATTTTTTCAAATTTTAAGATGAATATGAATCAATCGGAAGCACTGAATGTGTCGTTGGCACCATGGGTTTTGAAATTGGTAGAAAGTAATTTCTCATTTCCTTTTAGAAAAAAAAAGAGGCAATGAAATATTTAGGAATAATGTTACCTAGTGATTTATCGAAGTTATACTCTGAATTATCTTCCATTATTAGGATCAATAAAAAAAAAAGATTTGGAGGGATGGAATGGAAAAGGTTTTTCATGGTTTGGGTGTATAGATATTGTTAAAATGAATATTTTGCCTAGGCTGGTGTTTTGCATGTCTACGATTCCAATTTGTGTGCCTGCAGCTTTTTTCAGATCTCTTAAATCAATACTTATTAGGTTTGTTTGGCAGAAGAAGCCCCCTAGATTAGCGTATGAGATTTTGGTACGTCCTAAAGAAAAGGGGGGGTTAGGGCTAGAGATGTCGCGAACGGTTCGCCTGCGAACGGTTCCAGGCGAACTTTGGTGGTTCGCGTTCGCCTGCACCAGGCGAACTTTTGCGGAAGTTCGATTCGCCCCATAATGCACTATGAGGGTCAACTTTGACCCTCTGTATCACAGTCAGCAGGCACATTGTAGCCATTCAGGCTACACTAAGCCCTGGAGTGCCCCCCCCCCCCCCCCTTATATAAGGCAGGCTCCGGCGGCCATTAGCCTCACTCGTGTGCCTGCTAGAGACAGACTAGGGACAGCTGCTGCAGACTTGTTCTTCTAGGGACAGATTAGTTAAGTTATTGGCTGCTTAGCTTGCTCCTGGCTGATTATTGCTTTTATAGCACCCAGCAACAGCTCTTTTCAGAGCTCATCCTGTACATATTTTTTTTTCTGTGTGTCAAACTGGCACTTTTGTTGCATGCACAGCCTTGCTAATTGATAGTGTGTGTGCCACTGCCAGCAGCCCAGCACATTCAGTGACTACCTGTGTGTGTGACAGGGAGCTGCACATTGTACTTCTCAGTACTGCATATACCCAGTACCTGTTGTGTTTACCTAACCCACCTCATCACTGCATATACCTAGCTTTGTGTTGAGTGAACCCAGCTCACTGCATCTAACTACCTGTTGTGTTGAGTGAACCCACCTCACTGCATCTAAGTACCTTTACTGTTCAGTGAACCCACCTCACTGCACCTAACTACCTGTTGTGTTGAGTGAACCCACCTCACTGCATCTAAGTACCTTTACTGTTCAGTGAACCCACCTCACTGCACCTAACTACCTGTTGTGTTGAGTGAACCCACCTCACTGCATCTAAGTAACTTTACTGTTCAGTGAACCCACCTCACTGCACCTAACTACCTGTTGTGTTGAGTGAACCCACCTCACTGCATCTAAGTACCTTTACTGTTCAGTGAACCCACCTCACTGCATCTAACTACCTGTTGTGTTGAGTGAACCCACCTCACTGCATCTAAGTACCTTTACTGTTCAGTGAACCCAGCTCACTGCATCTAACTACCTGTTGTGTTGAGTGAACCCACCTCACTGCATCTAAGTACCTTTACTGTTCAGTGAACCCACCTCACTGCATCTAACTACCTTTACTGTTCAGTGAACCCACCTCACTGCATATAACTACCTGTTGTGTTGAGTGAACCCAGCTCACTGCATATACCTAGCATCCCCCCCCCCCCCCCCCCGAGATGGACAAAATGGACAAACCAGGTAGAGGAAGAGGTAGAGGCAGACCCAGAGGAAGGCCACCAGGCACCGGCAGGTCTGTGCGAGGTGGTGTTGCTGTGATTTCGTGCGGACCTGGCCCAAAATACAGTGCTCAGAAAAAGGCACGTGCCATCACTTCCCAAGATCAGGACGTGCTTAACTAACACAGAATACCTCATCTCCCGCAACCACCAGCGCTACAACAAGCACCACATACATTGCATTTGACACTTCGCAGGAGTTATTTGGTGGTGGTGGTGAAATCACTGATTCCCAGCCACTACTGCAACAACAAGAAGAAGGCGCAGGTACACCACCTCATACGTCTGAGTTAGGTGGCGATAGTATGGACGTAACGTGTGAGGAGAGGGATGATGAACCACCTGAAGTTGGTGCAGATGATGAGGTGTCTGAGGAAAGCAAAGCTGGGCAGGAGGATTATGACGACGATTATACGGATGCCACGTATGTTCCCAGTAGAGGAGATGACCAGTGGGACAGTTCAGAGGGGGAGTCAGAGAGGAGTAGGAGGAGACTACTCCATGATAGAAGCAGAGGGAGCTCATCCTCAGAAACAGCTGGAGGCAGTGTCCGGCGCCATGTATCGCCAGCTATGGCCAGCCAGCCAACATGCCCTACAACGTCAGCTGCTGCGCCATCACCCCAGGGGGGCTCAGCGGTTTGGAAATTTTTTAACATGTGTCTCTCAGATCGGAGCAAAGCCATCTGTTGTCTCTGCCAGCAAAAATTGAGCCGTGGAAAGGCCAACTCTCACGTAGGGACAAGTGCCTTACGAAGGCACCTGGGAGAGAAGGCACAAACAGCTATGGCAAGAACACCTGAGGAAAAGCAGCACCCAAAAGACAAGCCACCCTCCTTCTCCTCTTACTCCTTCAGGTGCATCGTCCTCATTCGCTTTCTCCCTTGCACCTTCACAGCCACCCTCCTCCACACCGCCTCTTCCCTTCAGCGGTTCCTTCTCCTCTGCCCACAGCAGAACCCAGCTGTCCATGAAGGAAGTATTTGAGCGTAAGAAGCAAATGTCTGCCAGTCACTGTCTTGCCCGACGTCTGACAGCTGGCGTGGTGGAACTATTAGCTCGCCAGCTATTACCATACAAGCTGGTGGAATCGGAGGCTTTCCGTAAGTTTGTGGCCATTGGTACACCGCAGTGTAAGATACCAGGCCGCAATTATTTTTCACAAAAGGCCATACCCAAACTGTACCGTGCAGTTGAGAGGCAAGTGGTGTCATCTATTGCGAAGAGTGTTGGGTCAAGGGTCCACCTGACCACGGATGCCTGGTCTGCAAAGCACGGGCAGGGCCGCTACATTACATACACAGCCCATTGGGTCAACCTGGTGACCGATGGCAGCAAGCAGGGAGTACGTGGCTGCGCAGCGGACCGACTTGTCACACCTCCACGGCTTGCAGGCATGCCTCCAGCCACCTCCTCTCCGCCTGCTACCACCTCTTCGCTGTCGTCATCCTCCTTGGCTGGTGCCACGATCTCCTCTCCAGCTACACAGCCCCCGCACCCCAGGGCCTATGCTGCATGCCAGGTACGACGGTGTCACGCAGTGTAAGACATGTCTTGCCTGAAAGCGGAGAGTCACACTGGAGCAGCTCTCCTGGCTGCTCTTAACAAACAGGTGGAGCAATGGCTGACCCCGCACAAGCTTGAGATCGGCAACGTGGTGTGTGACAACGGCAGCAATCTCATTTCTGCGTTGAATTTGGGAAAGCTGACACACGTACCCTGCATGGCACATGTGCTGAATCTGGTCGTGCAAAGATTTGTGTCCAAGTACCCAGGCTTAGAGGACGTCCTGAAGCAGGCCAGGAAGTTGTGTGGGCATTTCAGGCGCTCTTACACGGCCATGGCACGCTTTGCGGACATTCAGCGTAGAAACAACTTGCCGGTGAGACGCCTGATTTGCGATAGCCCGACTCGCTGGAATCCCACCCTGCTGATGTTCTTTCGCCTGCTAGACCAGGAGAAAGCCATCACCCAGTACCTGTATAATTAATTACAGTACAAGGACACAATCTGGGAGGATGGGGATGTTGTGGCCCAACAACTGGACACTGATGCGAAATGCATGCAGGGTCATGGAGCCCTTTGAGGAGGTGACCAAACTGGTGAGTGCCCTCAGCGCGACTCACCAGATTTGATCCCCTACGCCTACTTCCTGGAGCGCGCCATGCGTAGAGTGGTGGATACAGCTGTGGAGGAGCGTAAATGAGAACAGTTACGGCAGCAGGAGTCGTAGGAGCGATTTACATCCGAACCCGATGTTTCCACAACACCTGCGGCAGCACAGAGGGGGGAGGAAGAAGAGGAGTAGTGTGGGGAAGGAGAGGAGTCAGACTCTGATGATGGTGATGAGGAAGGCGTTTCTGTGGAGGAAGAAGAGGCGGCGGAAGAAGAACAACCGCGGCAGCAGTCACAGGGGGCTTCTGCTGCTCCACGTTCCCGTGGTATTGTTCGTGGCTGGGGGGAGGAAGAGGAGTTGCGTCCCGTCACTGAGGAAGAGCAAGAGGAGATGGAGAGTACGTCTGCATCCAGCTTTGTGCAGATGGCCTCTTTCATGTTGTCCAGCCTGTTGAGGGACCCCCGTATCAAAAAACTCAAGGTGAATGACCTGTACTGGGTGGACACGGTACTACACCCTCGGTACAGGCACAAAGTGGCGGACCTGTTACCAACTCAACAGAAGGCGGAAAGGATGCAGCACTTGCAGAACAAGCTGTTGATGATGCTTTACAATGTGTTTAAGGGTGATGTGGCTGCACAACGCAATCAAGGTATCACTGGCAGTAACCCTCCTCCCCCCAAGTCCAAGCAGGCAAGGACAGGACGCTCCAGCGATCTCAGGGTGATGTTGGACATGCGGACATGCTTTAGTCCAACTCCTCGCCATAGTCCTTTCGGATCCACCCTTAACCAACGCCTGGACCGGCAGGTAGCCGGCTAACTGGCCTGGAGTGTGGATGTAGACACTGCGAGCAGCGACGATGAACCCTTGGACTACTGGTTGCGCAGGCTTACCCTGGGGCCAGTGCTGTCCCAATTTGCCATACAACTTCTCTCTTGCCCTGCCGCAAGCATCCTGTCAGAAAGGACCTTCAGTGCAGCTGGAGGCATAGTTACTGAGAAGAGAAGTCGCCTAAGTCACGACAGTGTTTAGTACCTGACCTTTATCAAAATGAATGAGAAATGGATCACGGAGGGCTACTGCACGACCGAAGACTAAGTCAGTCCCCACACACAGCATCTCTGCCTGCAGGCCACTTGCCTTCTCCGCCACCACCAACAGGGTCCAGGACTCTAGGCGGATTCCTGAATTTTTAAGGCCGCTACACTAATTTTTCTGGTGCGTGTACATGCCTGCCTAACTTTTCTGGCTGCACTGCGGGCGGCTGCAACAAAAAAACAAAAAGGCATGTACATGTGCCCATCCCCCTTCGTGATCATTACCTTGCAGCGGTGAAGGGGCTTGCGTATCACAATGAAGCAATGACCGCCGGCTATTTGAGTGTTTCGGGTGGGGGTGGGACACAAAAGATAATAAGGTCGTTGCTTCATTGTGGTCAGACCAAATTTGATCAGCTGGACAGTCACTGTTCTATCATTGAGCTACCACAGCCCGGCGACCATATGGGCTTGAAAACCGCCACGGCCTACACTCTCGCCACGGTGCGCACCAGTCCAGCACGGCCGTCACTACGCAAACAGCTGTTTGCGGTGCGTTACACAGTGAGTTTGGTGTGTCAGTGTGAAGCAGAACTCTAATTACACTCCCTGATTGATGTATACCCATGCAAGATGTTTTAAAGCACTTTAGGCCTGCAATTTAGCATTCAATGTGATTTCTGCCCTAAAAACGCTGCTTTGCGTCAAATCCAGATTTTTCCCCGGGACTTTGGGCATGTATTCCACTCCGCCATGCCCCCCTCCAGGTGTTAGACCCCTTGAAACATCTTTTCCATCACTTTTGTAGCCAGCATAATTTTTTCTATTTTTCAAAGTTCGCCTCCCCATTGAAGTCTATTGCGGTTCGCGAACTTTTACGCAAACCGAACCTTCCGTGGAAGTTCGCGAACGGTGTTCGCGAACCTAAAATCGGAGGTTTGTGACATCTCTAGTTAGGGCTTCCGGATCTTAAAGAGGAACGTCAGCCTAAACAAACATACTGTATTAAGTTACATTAGTTATGTTAATTAAAATAGATAGGTAATATAATCTCTTACCCCCACTGTTTTAAAAGAACAGCCAAATGTTTGATTTCATGATGGCAGCAATCTTTTTGGTTGAAAGGAGTTGACAGGGAGCATGAGACAGTTCCAACTGTCCTGTGTCCTGATCACCCCTCCCAGTTGCTAGGCAACATGAACAACATAGGAAAACCCATTACGCTCTGCACAGCATCAGGGAAAAAAAGCCCGGGCAGTTTTCTTTGATGGGTGGAGCTTAGCTAAAAATTCAGCTAAAAATGATGTTTTGGTAAGAAAAACAAAGTTCTGATGCTATGAAACGGTTAAAGAAACACCAAGCCTTTTCAGTTCTGCTGAGTAGATTTTTAGTCTGGAGGTTCACTTTAAGCTTTATTTTAGAGCTTGTGTAATGGTTTCGATTGGACGTATGGAGGTGGAGGAAAGAGGTGGCTAGATATTGAAAAGGAATTGGTTGGATTGGATCTGGCAAAAGTTTTTTGGCTCCCGGGAAAATTTAGAGATCTACCAAGATGGACACCCTTGTGGATTAAAAATGTATTATGGTGTGGGATGTTGTTAATAAAAAAGGGGGGTTGGTCTGTAGGAATTTCCTTGATGACTCCTTTGGGGGATTCTCCTTTTTTCTGCCAGGTAAAGAAAGGTTTTAGTTTTTTTTGGGATCATGGGGTGAAAGGGGAGGTGTAATCTTAAGAGATATTGTGAATAATGGAGAAATTAAAACTTTAATCCGGTTGTATGAGGAATATAGCCAATTTCCATTTGATTTTTGGAGGCATACTCAAAACACTTTTTGGCAGAGAAGGGGAGAAATCTTTCCATTTGTACTGAATTATCAGAATTTGAGAAATTTGTGAAGGAGGCTCCTCCCATACATCTGACATGTTTATATAAAGAGTTGAATAAATTGAGGGAGGGAGAATTTCCTAAATATTTAAGTAGATGGGAGGAGGACGCTGGCATCTCTTTAGATGATGGGTTGAAAAGGAAAATATGTATTTTGGCCCATGCTACATCAGTTAGTTCTAGAATAAAGGAAATTAAAATTTTAAATTATTGACAAGATGGTATAGAACACCGGATAGATTGGCAATAATGTTCCAGGGGGTGAGTGATAGATGCTGGAGGGGGTGTGGAGCAAAGGGGACTAATGCATTTAGTGTGGGATTGCCCAGTAATATCGGGTGTTCGGAAGGGTGTGTTGGATTGCATTGGGAAATTATGGGACGATTGTATAGATTGGGACCCAGTAAAGGTATTGCTGCATGGAACAACTATGTCTATAGGTAAATATAAGAGATCTTTTGTTCCCCAGCTCCTGATTGCGGCTAAAAGTTTAATCCCAGTTAGGTGGAGATGCCAGGGTTCAACTATGAAAGAATGGGTTGAGAGGTTTAAAGATAATCAGTAATGAAAATACCTCCCCTGGGGGTTACTCACCTCGGGTGGGGGAAGCCTCCGAATCCTATTGAGGCTTCCCCCGTCGTCCTCGGTCCCACAGCGGCGGCGAAAATCCTCCCGGAGCGGCAGCGATGTAAATATTTACCTCTCCGGCTCCGTCGGGCCACTCTACTGCGCAGGCGCAAGTCTCCCGCACCTGCGCAGTAGAGCGGACCTGACAGGGATCGGCTATTTTCGCCTATCTCCGTGGGAAGAGCCACAACAGCGCCCCCGCTGGAGTTTGGAAAGGTAAATATTGAACAGGCTGTCAGATTTGTCACATCAGGAGGACGGGGGAAGCCTCAATAGGGTCCAGAGGGTTCCCCCTACTGAGGTGAGTACCCCCCAGGGGAACTTTTTTTCAGTACAGGGTTTCTTTAATATGATGAAGAGTATGGAGAATCAGACTGCTTTGCAGCAGGATAGATTAGAAGCATTTAATGTAACATAGGGAAAAATGGAGTGAATTTCAAGATACTAAGGAGTATGGAGATATGGTGGAGATGTAGAGGAAGGAGCTTCTTGTAAATTAAAATAGATATTTTTTTTTTACTTTTGTAAGTATTTTGGATGGTAATTGGTGGAGGGGATCTTTTAAAAAGAAAAGTCTAATAATGTTGGATTCTTTATGAGATTATGGATTTGAAGATTGGGGAGAGTAGAGGGTGGGTTTTCTTTATGGGATTTGTTTATTTTGTATTATGTAATTTTTGAAAACTGGAGAAGATAATATGATGATCTGTTGTATTAGAATGGATATGAGAATTGGAAATATTCTTACTTCTTCAATAAATTATATATATATATATATATATATATATATATATATATATATATATATATATATATATATATATATATATATATATATATATATATATATATATATATATATATATATATATAAACTGAATAATTGCAAATCCTTTCTGTTTTATGAAAGCAAACTTTTGAATTTCATAGGCATAGACATTTTGGAAGCGCTAAGTCTTTGGTTATAATAACCCTTCCAATGGACATGAATATGTTGTTGAACTGAGAACTATGTTTATACAGTGATCTTTTAAAGAAACACCCCTCTGTAGTCAGATTATGTGTTAATAGTCCAGCTACATATGTATATTTTTACCAGGCTTTAGGTTCTAAGGATTGGTGAAGATAAAAAAAAAAAAAATCTGATGTACAGTATCAAATTATATCTGTATTTTACCTGAATTCAGAGGAATGGTTGTCTAGTAGTCCCAGTTTGCCAAGCTCTTCATCAATGACCTCCATGACATGTTTAGGAACTGTGAGTTCCTTTAAGCGCTCCCGAAACTTCTCCTCAATTGCATCCTTGTCTTCTTTCTCAAGGCCGAGCTCTTTCTTGATGATCTTTAATTGCTCTTGTAGAAGATACTTCCTGTGTGTTTGTTTGATCTTCTCCTCAACCTGCAGGACAATAAAGACATAATTGTATTAGAAGATAGAAATATACGGTATTTAACAAAATACAGAGTCCATAGCACTATTTTTCCATTGTAAAATGTGTAAGGAACATATTATAGACAATATACCCTTCTATGTACATTCCCCCCCCCCTCCCCCCTTATTTGTTTTACACAATAATGGCACCATTAGAACTACTGTCTGTGCTTCTTTGCGTTGACAAGCTGGGGATCGGAATACCAGAATGACTTTACCGGTTCAGCACCACAGTGTCGAAAACCTCATGCATCCGAGCAACGTTCACCTCCCATTCATTCGCCAATAACTTTATTGCAACTTATCACAATTAATTGATCTGTATTTTGTTTTTTCCGCCACTAATTATGCTTTGTTTGGGTAGCACATTTTGCTAAGAATTATTTTTTTCTAAATACATTTTAACAGGAAGATTAAGAAAGAAATGAAAAAAAATTAATTATTTCTCAGTTTTTGGCAATTATAGTTTGAAATTAATATACGCAACCGTAATTAAAACATGTATTTTATTTGCCCATCTGTCCAGGTTATTACACCGTTTAAATGATGTCCCTATCACAATTTATGGCGCCGATATTTTATTTAGATGTAAAGGTGCATTTTTTCAATTTGCGTCCATCACTATTTATAAGCTTATAATTTAATATAATAACATACTCTCTTGACATGCATATTTAAAAAGTTCAGACCCTTGGGTAACTATTTATGTTTTTGTTTTTTTTAATTGTATTTTTTTTTAATAAAAAAATGTATTTGAGTAATTTTTGGTGTGGGAGGGAAACAGCTAATTTTACATGTAAAATAATTTAATTGTTTAATAAAAAAAATGTATCTGGGTGCAGTTTACTATTTGGCCACAAGATGGCCACAGTCAAAAAAAGTCCTGGATGCCAACGATCTTGCATCCAGGAACTAAAAATAGGAAGGTGAAGTTTCCTGGGGGCAGAAATACCACGCTCTCTGAATAGAAAGAGTCGGTATTTCTCCGGGGGACTTAGATCAGGAAATGGGAATTATATTCCCATTCACTGGTCGGGGGGCTAGCGGCGGGAGCGCGCCTGATTGCGCACACCACGCGGCGGCAGCAGCAGAGCATATCTGGACGAGTATGTTCGTCCAGAAAGGCCGAACTGGTTAACTGAAGATATACAAAAGGGAGTTAATCTGCTGGTCTAAGTTGAGGAGAGAGTTTAAAGAAATGAATAAAATGGTTTATTTATTTACAATATTGATTTATGAAAGTTTTAGAATTTCCTAATTGTAAAATATTTCCTCACCCTGGTTTACATTATGAAATTTATCACAGGTGGTGACATCTTTAGTCCTGCCAGATGATCTCTATGCATGGAACTCTCAGGAAACGAACATTCCGCAAAGGGAAATACTGTTTGCTTGGCAGTTGGAAATGTTATCCACAATGCAACGAGGGTCAAAGACAGGAACTGTAGCGTAATAGGAGGCACCCCAAAAAATGTTTCTCTAGTACATACATTTTACTTAAAAAAAAATAAAAATGTTTTACTTTATTTACCTAACATATACTCTTGCTGTGAAAATCCTTTTTCAGCATCAGAATCATATTTATTTCGCCAAGTGCGGCAGATGCCACACCCGGAATGGTTTGTGGTACACATCGGCATGGAGCATAGTGCAAGAACAGCATTAAAACATAGTAGTGCAATACACATGCATTGAAGAACAGACATAGGCATTGAAAACATAGTAGTAACGCAAACTCGGGGGCTGCAGCATTTTTTTAGATTTCTGAGGCATTTCTGCCTCAATGTTATAGTATAGGAAAGTGGAAAACCGCTCTAAAAAACGCTAGATCAGAGCGGTTTTCCAGGCGTTTACCCTATACTCTACCCTGGCTGTAAAACAGATTAGGTGTCTACAATTTTTTTTTTAGCCTTTTGTCCAGGAACAAGTGCGTCACGCCATCCCCCCCCCCCCCCCCCCCCCCATTGCCGAAAGAAGTGCAATTTCAGTGCTTGCCATGGGCACCATCTTCCCTAGATACACCACTGCTCCTGCATGAGCGCCACTGTCAATCACTCGCACGTGGTGTGTAGTGTACTGAGCAGGCGAGAGCGCTAACCAGGGAGAATAGTTAAATCTGGCTCATTTTAAGAGAGCTGGATCATAAATTACTTTGCTACTAGAGGAAGTATGCTGCCCTAGTAGCAGTACAAACTGTTATTTATGTTACAGCATCTCTTTACTTTGCCTATCTCACTCAGCTGGAAGAACAGGACCATATTATTTAACCATCTTTATGAGGGATTAGAAGTGGTTGGTTAATATATGGGCATCAAACTTTCCATCAGAACAAGAGTAACAAGAGAACATACATTTCACTATAATTAACAGAATTACCTCTCTTCCTAATCTCTGTTGAAGTTTACTCAATTCATATTCTTTCTTTAACAATGAAAGAGATTTGTACAAACGTTTTGGGATCTGTAAAGGAGAAAAAAATTAAACATCAAAGGGTGCCAAATAGGAAAACATTTATTATAAGCAAGTTGAACTCATATGGCCTGCATTTCACTGGACTTTTCATTTCCATGAATTGTTTTGCCCTTGTGATCCTGGTGGTGGCATGCATGCTGAAGATCACCATCTTTTATTTGTGGTGTGGTGCACACAGACACGTGTGTGCCATGTGTCAGACATGTGTGAGTTCATGGCTTTGGTGCAGCATCCTTTTAAGTGCAAACTTATTTGTCCAAATATATATGCTGGTGTATATGTAGTGAGTGGGGACTTAGGCCAGATGAAACACATTAAAAGGACCACCACTACGACGACAGAAGACCTTAGAACTGCAAATGCATGCATACAGATACATATAGGGTAGAAGGTGTACATTTACTCCAGAGTAAATTACACTGTAAATTACGTATTTCCTTTGTAGTGGTCTAAAAACCAAGTTTTTACACTGACAAGAGAGCTTAAGGTATACCCGAAGTGACATGTGACATGATTAGATAGACATGGGTATGAGATAGACACTGTATATGTACAGTGACTAGCACACAAATAACTAACTAACTATGTTGTGTTCCTTTTTTTCTTTCTCTGCCTGAAAGAGTTAAATATCAGGTATGTAAAGGTGCATACACATGCTCTATTTTCAGGAACGACGGGTCCGTCAGACCCTCCCGCTGGGCGGGCGTTCCAGCGATAGTAGAGCTCAGCGGATCGCTCAGAAACAGCCTTATCAGTCTACAGACAGACTGTACACACGCTCTACTATCGCTAGAACGCCCGCCCAGCGGGAGGGACAGGCGGTCCCGTCGTTCCTGAAAATAGAGCGTGTGTACGCACCTTAAGTGGCTGACTCAGTCCTGACTCAGACAGGAAGTGACTTACTGTGTGACCCTCACTGATAAGAAATTCCAACTATAAACCACTTTCCTAGCAGAAAATGGCTTCTGACAGCAGGAAAGAGATAAAAATGGGCAATAGTTTATAGATTTTGCCTCTGGCATACCTTAATGAATGTGTCATTGAGCAAAACAATAAAAACAGTTAAAGCTTAAAAAGTAGATTTAAACATAAAATAAAACCGTGGAATATCTTAAAAATTCATTTTTAGGAGAAGGAAGATAAATTCAATTGTTTATTGCATTCGTTTATTTTAACTTCTGGTGTCCTTTAACCATTTCAGCCCGCGGGGATTTTTCACCTTATGCATCGGAGCAATTTTCACCTCCCATTCATTCGCTAATAACTTTATCACTACTTATCACAATTTATTGATCTATATCTTGTTTTTTCCGCCACTAATTAGGCTTTCTGTGGGTGGTAAATTTTGCTAAGAGCCACTTTACCGTAAATGCATTTTAACAGGATTAATAAGAAAAAAATGGAAAAAATTCATTATTTCTCAGTTTTCGGCCTTTATAGCTTTAAAATAATCCACGCTACCATAATTAAAACCTATGTATTTTATTTGCTCGTATGTCTCGGGTATTATACCATTTAAATTTTGTCCCTATCACAATGTATGGCGACAATATTTTATTTGGAAATAAAGGTGCATTGTTTCCGTTCATCGCTATTTACAAGCTTATAATTTAAAAAATGTTTGTAGTATACCCCCTTCAAATGCATATTTAAAAAGTTCAGACCCTTTGGTAACTATTTATGTCTTTTTTTTTTTATTGTAATGTTTTTGTTTTTTTTCCATTAAAATTTTTATTTGGGGAATATTTTGGTGTGGGGCATAAACAGTTAATTTTTAATGTTATCTGTGTAAATTGTGATGTAAAATATGTGTAGCTGTAGTTTTACTATTTGGCCACAAGATGGCCACCTTCATTTTTTTTTCCCATCCTTGTACTTCCTGCTAAGCGGAAGTACAAGGGCGATGCGGAACTCTCTCCGGGCAGAAGAACTGAAGCCTCACAGGTGAGCGCTTCGGTTTTTCTGCGGGGGAAAGGGATCGGTGATCGGGAACCATGTTCCCTTTCACTGATCCCAGGGCTACCGGGCGGCACAGCGGGGTTGTGAGGGCGCGCCCGCGATCGCGGGCGGGAGCGCGCCCAACCGCGGGAGCGCTGCAGAGCTGCCGCCCGGACGTGAGCTTCTTGTCCGGGCGGCGGAAATGGTTAAGGTCTACTTTGAAAATCATCAATCTTCAAATAAATACTTTCTGAATTGCATAGCTTTGCTATAGAAAAAAAATGAATTAAAAAAAAGAGACTCAGAGCTGAAATATAAACAAAAAACAGCCGCTGGAGAGATACGTAGAGGGCGCACTTGTGCGTAGACTGGAGCCGACTGACGGCAGTGACGGAACTCCGTTCCCGAAGCTGCAGACAGCGGAGAATGGCGGGTGTGGGAGCGATCCGTGCGAATGGGGCTGGGGGAAGCCCCAAGTATGTATAAATCTTTTTTTTTTTATTTTATTTTTTTTTTTATATTTTAGCTTTAGTACACTTTAAAAAAGGTTAATTGATCTAACAAATCTATCCAACACATACGCACATATGTATGCACACAAACTCAAGAATAATAATAATAATAATAATAATAATAAAAAATCTAGTATGCACTTATAACGTCTAGGTTCCTTAGCTTTGCATTACAATTGTGCATAATGGAGAAATGCACATCTTCTGACTTAGACCACACCCTGCAAAGTCATCTCAAGCAACTGAGCTTTCAGTATGTGTCATTAAAGTTTATATCAGTGATAAGACAAAAATATAAATAGTGAATTGAAGAGGATTCCTTATTCCATCAATACTGTAAGTCACAGTGACACATTTAAGAGTCAAAGTGGTCTGAAACTCTGACACAACATTCAATAAAAAGGTGTTTTCCTACTTATTACGCATAGTTATATTTGTTTTTGTGCACAAGTATTATTGTCTATCTACAAATTACAAGTTTCCAAAGTGTAGCTTATGCCCTGAAAGCTGCCATTGCGATTTATTCCAGCTGCTTTTTATTATATATTAAAATCTTCTACTGAGCTGTTCTGAACTGTATGTATGCTTAACCACTTCCCTACCACGCTATTTTGTGCTGATCTGTGCTGCGTGGGCTCTCCAGCCCACAGCACAGATCAGGTTGCAGCCAGGCCGATCAGACTTCCCCCCCCTTTTTTCCCCACTAGGGGGATGTCCTGCTGGGGGGGTCTGATCGCCGCCGGCTGCTTGCGCTTGCGGGGGGGCTCTTCAAAGCCCCCCTCCGCAGCGCTTCCTGGCCTCCTTCCCCTTCCCTCCCTCTCCCTCCCCCTGTGAGCGGCGCAGGACGGATTTCCGTCCTGCGCCTGATGGGATAGGCTTTAGCCTATCAGATGCCGGTGATCCCCGGCCAATCAGAGGCCGGGGATCACCGATCTCCTCTACGGCGCTGCTGCGCAGCAGCGCCGTATACATGTAAACACCGGGGAAGGTCTTCCCCGTGTGTTTACATTTACCCTGCGAGCCGCCGATCGGCTCGCAGGGTGTTCACGGAGACACCCTCCGGGAACTGACATGGGACGTTTCCATGGAATACACTTCAGGATTCAGGGGCGTGTATATACGCTCCGAGAATCCGGAAGTGGTTAAAGCACAGAGAGCTTCTCTGTTTTCATTTTTTTACACATAAATGTAACATTGTAATGCAAACAAAGATACTGTTATCTCCAGTCTGGAAGTGGATTTCAAGCTGAATGGCAGGACAAGGTGCCGTTTAACCGTTTCAATGATCTGCTACAATTTTTTTTCTGGGATAGCTCAGTCTCTAAAACTAGATGAGCCCCTGTGTGTCAATGCTGGATGCTATATCTGCCTTTCCTGGGGCAAGTTTCCTATTATGATGTGAGAAGCTGCCATTTCCCATATTTTAAATCCAGATAAGTCGCCAGTACGGTGAGAAGTTTGTCGCCCCATTTCCCTCCTGCAGTCTTCTGCAAAGATTTTAGCCAAGCTTCTGGCACATAGGCTTATTCTTGGGCTTCGGGCGCTAGCGCACATAAATGAATCTGGCTTTGTGCCTGATCTTCCATGGCTTTAAACCTGAGAAGCCTTTTTGTAAATCTGTAGACTAAAAATGACAACACCGCTACTCGAGTGCTTGGCCCACATGAAATTCACTTGTTCTGTGTTTCTCCTGGGTGACATCCCACATTGGGCATGATTCACAAAGCTTTTTCGCCTTATCTATGTTACATGTGATTGGCCCAATGACAGAGCTATGGTCCCGCCTCCGAGACCATCGGGTCCAGTCAAATAAAAGCATTTTAAAATTACAAGCTCTTCCTCAAAGTGCGCACCTCACAGATGTGCTGAATCGCTGCATGTCACTAACCCCCCACTTCCACTGTGAGAGACGAGGCAGGGAATTGTCCAAAGGCTGTGGGCAGAGAGCACAGGACTCGTGGCAACAGGGGCTGATCCAGAGCCGTCTCAGCCTCTCTCTCTCTCTCTCTCTCTGTGGTTGGACACAAGTATCAGAGGGCTGTTTGAAGCAGCGAGGGCTGCATGTCACTCACCGCTGTCGCACTGCTGGTCTTTGCTTTATGTCTGGTCATGCTTCACCTCCTTTTCCTCCAATGTCTGAAAAGCAGACACTTCAGCTGAGACGGCTCTGGGTCACTCAGCTTGTTGCCATAAATCCTATTGCTCTATGCCTGCAGCCTTTGGGCAGTGTCATTTCCTTGCTTCCTCTCTCCTTGGCTCCTTGTGCATCCCCACTACATCTGAGCTCAGCGCTGAACAGTTGAAAACAAGCTCAGTTGTCTCAAGCGGACTTTAACTCAGAATTACCACTCTGCTCTAAAAGATACACCACAGCATAATAACCTATAAGAAAATACATTTCTTTGTTGTAGCTGATTCAAATATTTGCACTTTGTTGTAGCCGACATTTCTTTGTTGTAGCCGATACAAAACTCTGCAGTGTTTCTACTTCCTGATTTCATGGAAGCAGACATATTGTTAACATCCTGTGCTTTCTAATGAGCGTATCTGCCATGGCAGTCAGCTGACCCAGGGAGAGATCATATTACAACTTGTGATTAGGGGGAATTAGGCAGGCTAAACTCTAAATACATACAGGGTGCATTTCTTTATGTTTTCCTTCTGTCCTGTTCAAGTCCATTTACTGTAACCACCATTCCACATGTACAGTGTGGACCTTGTTGGCATCCTGCAGCAAGCTCACCAGTTCCACCACCACATACCAGCCAACATACACAGCCTAGATCTGCTGCCGTCATGCAGGGCTGTGGAGTCGGTACAAAAATCTTCCGACGAGAGAGAGAGAGAGAGAGAGAGAGAGAGAGAGAGAGAGGGAGAGAGAGAGAGAGAGAGAGGGAGAGACCGACCCCCACAAGACGCCCCTGTACCATGGATGCACCAGGTTTAGTATTGTGCATCTTATGGTCAGGAGCATCATATAGTCCAAAAAAATGCGGTAATCAGAAACAACTTACTTTGAGTGATTATTTTGGTTGTAAAATGTGCTTAAAGTGAATGTTTACCGGTAAAAAAAAGAAAAAGTCAGATACTCACCTAAGGAGAGGGAAGGCTCGGTCCTAATGAGCCTTCCCTCTCCTCTCCCGGTGCCCGGTCCCGCGCAGGATCCCCCATGGCAGTATTCGACCAGTTCGGTCAAATACTGCCACTTCCACATGCCGAAGGGAGCTTTCGGAAGCCTTCGGGAGCATTCGGGCTCCCGATGACGCGGCCGCTCCATACTACGCATGCCCGAGCGCCCTCTATGACGCGCTCGCGCGTATGGAGCGGCCCGTCTTCGGAAGCCCGAGTGCTCCCGAAGACCTCTGAAGTCCCTGCGGCGGACACGAATGGGTGAGCCAGTGCAGCACCGAGGGCACCGGGAGAGGAGAGGGAAGGCTCATTAGGACCGAGCCTTCCCTCTCCTTAGGTGAGTATATGATTTTTTCTTTTTTTTACCAGTACCCATTGGCTTTAAAGGTTATTTTATTAAACACGTTTTCCACCACTACAGTATATCTACATCCTCTGACTTCATCTAAGCCACGAGGACGTAGATATAAGTCGTGTAGCTGAAGCACAGCTGTGCATGATTGGGTATGCTCTTGTGCAAAACCTCTGGCACTATCAGCTGCAGCACTAATTGGTGAAAGCGAATACATGTTCCCATGAGCCATTAAGATTGATTTTTACCATTAAAAATACTTTTATTTTTTCAGTTCATAGTGAAAAATACATACTGTAGCATTGTTTCAGAATGAACTAACTTCCCCATAAATTATGACAGGAACGTAATTTAAGTTTTGTGATAAACAGCACTTTTTATTTTTAAACTGGAACTGGTAAATCTGAGAAATTCATTTTTTCTATTTTCTTCCCCTCTTTTTCCTATTAAAATACAAAAAATGAACTTCCGGTTCCGGCGCCTGGATGGAAGGAGGTTGAAGGCAGAGCTCCGCTAGCCGTGTCTCCCTCCAGTGATCCGCAGACCACCAAAAGCGCCCCCGCTCGCTGCCACTTGCCGATCGAGACGGCCAGACCCCGCGGACGCCAATCGCCTGCCTCATGGACCGGTATCTGACGCGGTCCACGGCGAAACAATCATCCAGCGCGGAGGAAGCCGTGCCCAATATGGCCGCCGCACCTTCTTCTCCACAGCCACAAGCCGCGGCGCGAGAGCCAGATCATCCCTGCTCACCAGCGGGAGCCCTCTCCCAGGACACCTACACTTCAAATCCAGGTGAAGGAGGGAGTGGGGGCATAGATTACCAGATCCTGGCCGCGGCAGTAGTAGAGAAGCTGGCACCCGAGTTACAATCAGCAATTCAGGCCGCCATAGATCATTCACTTAAGGAAATAAAATTTAAAGTCCAGGCTCATGACCAACGCCTAGATCAGGCAGAGGAACGCATACAAAAGATAGAAGACGAAAGGGTCAAAGAAGCAAAAGAGGATAAAAAAATGAGAGCTGAGCATAAATTAATGCAAGAAAAGCTGCAAGACCTAGAAAACAGATCACGGCGCAATAACCTAAGGGTGGTGGGCCTTCCTGAAACTATGACTACTCAAGCCTTGCGGGACTTCAGTGCGTCCACACTCCCCAAGATGCTGGGGTTCAAGAGAGGCTGCAAGGTGGAACGAGCCCACAGAGTGGGTCCCCCGCGACCCCCTTCTGATAAACGCCCCCCGCGCCTGGTCCTAGCCAGATATTTAGATTTCGCAGAGAAAAATGAGCTACTGCGGGCATATAGAGACTTAGATCACCCGCTGGAGCATCAAAATACGCAGATTCGAATCTTTAATGACTACTCAGCTGAAGTATCTAAGAAGCGTCAGGCATTCAACCCAGCTTGTGCATTATGCATTGAAAAAAAGTGGAAATTTGTGCTGCAATATCCTGCAATAATGAGAATCACAGATGATGCAGATGAAACACATGTTTTCCACTCAGTAGCTGAGGCCCTCACATTTCTACGAAGAAACAGCACTGAGCCAGATTGAAAATCAAAGTTTCCCTCTTTACACTGCATATAATCGGCCGGCAGGGGGCGCTGCCACATTGAAATTAGCTCATCTCTCAGTGTTAACAGTTATAGTTTGATAATCCTTGTTTTCAGAGCCTCGCTTTTATGGTTTTACGGCATCTGATGAGAGATGAAGCTTCTTATTATTACTCACAGCTAAGGATTTAACACTGGATGGGTCACCGACTTGGAGCCACTCGAAGGAGGAAGACGTCCAGGGAAGAAGTGGAGTCAAGTAGCTATGCTTTTGTTTACCTTTGTTTCGTTTTAACTTTTAGTTACCTTTTCTATCCCCAACTGACTCAGCCGTTGATATTTATGGGGGTTTCTAGGAGCAGTTTAGCTCCCCGGTTACGCTCCAAGTCATTTGGGGGGAGGGGTGGGGGGGGATAAGGGGGGGGGGGTTTGGGAGGGCTCTGTCATCTCGGAAGTGAATATAAGTTGCCATGTCATATAGTAAGTGTGAAATGTAACCAGCCAGCTAACCTGATCCGTGACACGCTATACCTATGTCACTGAAGATAACTTCATGGAATGTTAAAGGGCTGAGATCCCCGGGTAAGCGCTCTATAGTGCTTCGCCACCTTAAGAAGCTCAAATCTGATATAGCTATGCTTCAAGAGTGCCATTTATCACAAGATCAATTTAAATTTATGTCTAAATCCTGGGCGGGACAAGTGTTTGGTTCTCCAGCTCAGGGACGCAAAGCTGGGGTGATAACTTTACTCCATAAATCCTTGCAGGGACAGGTCATTGACCACAAATGCGATGGGGAGGGTCGGTGGCTATGGATCAGGCTAGGCCTGGCTGGTGAAGATTTAGTATTGTTTAATGTATATGCACCTAATGAGGAAGATAAGCGATTTTATGATGAGATCAGACAGGAGATTCTACTGCTGGGAGATATCAAAATAATTCAGGGGGGAGACTTTAACGCCATGGCAAATATATTAGAAGATAGATCTAGGAAAACACCTGCTAGTAAGTCCATCATTTCTAAATCCCAGATGCTAGCTGATTATATATCATCCACAAGGTTGTGTGATAGCTGGAGAGCGTTGCACCCAGACAGCGAGGAATACTCTTTCTTTTCTATACCTCATGATGTATGGTCCCGTCTGGATTATTTCCTTGTCACCCCTTCAGTGATGTCTCAGATACTCCAGGCGGAGATTCTGGACCTGGTGATCCCTGACCACGCTCCCATACAATTGACATTCTCTACACTGATCCCCAAGGGTACAGACATCATTTGGCGGTTCCCTTCATACTTATATGAAGATGAAAGTTTTGCCCAATTATTGCTACAGTGGTGGTGGGAGTATAAAGAGGACAACTCCTCACACATAAAAGACATATTTTTATTTTGGGAAGCGGCCAAGCCGACACTCAGGGGGAGAATAATAAGTTATGTAGCAGGGAAAAAGAAAAAAAATCACATGAAGCATATATAGCATCTATGGAGGAATTGCGCTCGGCCCACAAAGCTTTTCTGAGCAATCCTACCCCAGAATTACGCCTGAAGTGGATGGCAGCAAAAAAGAAATCAGACACCGATTACAAAATTAGAGAGAGATATTTAAAATCATATAGAGACTTATACTTTTATAAATATGGGAATAAAATGGGAAACCTCTTGTCAAGAATGTCGAAACCTCCGCATTTGAGCACGGTGATTACCGGTCTCAGATCTCCGTCTGGCCAGATCCTAAATGACCCCAAATCTATAAACTCTCTGTTTGGTAAATTCTATAAAAAATTATATGAACAATCCAGTACGCAATCCCATCAATCTTCAACCCCACCCTGGTTGGATAGCATTTCTCTCCCTTCTCTATCGGAGGAGGAATTAATGGCCTTAAATGCACCCATAACTTCGGAAGACGTATGTGCCACAATTAAAGCTTTGTCAAATAGGAAAGCCCCGGGACCAGATGGGCTCACCCCTGAATTTTACAAGATTTTGAAACAGGAACTAGCCCCATATCTCGTTTCCTTGTTTAATAAGATCCTTAGGGGAGGGCAATACCCATCATCAGCGAACATGGCTTACATTAAACTGATTCCAAAACAAGGCAAAGATCCCTTGGAGCCAGGTTCGTATCGCCCTATTTCCCTAATTAACCAGGATCTCAAGATCCTCTCGAAAATAATGGCCGATAGACTGGCAGATCTACTCCCCAAGCTTGTGAGTCCCAATCAGGTAGGCTTTGTCCGCAACCGCTCCGCTATAGCCAATATCCGAAAGGTACTAATAGCCCAAGATCATGTCAGAGCCTACCCAAAGTCGTGCAAAGCTTATGCTCTTCTGTTAATCGATGCCGAAAAGGCCTTCGATAATGTCAGCTGGAGCTGGATGGAGAAAATACTAGACAAAATGAATATACAGGGGGGACTTAGACAACTGATCGGAGCGATGCATATTAATCCTAAAGCCAGAGTTTATACCCCGGGATTCCTCTCAGAGGAGTTTTTACTACAAAAAGGCACTAGGCAAGGTTGCCCTTTGTCCCCCTTGTTATTCAATCTGGCACTAGAACCTTTAACTCAGATGCTGGATGGAAAGATAAAGGGGATAAAAATAGGGGAAGAAACGATATCTCAAGCCATGTTCGCTGATGACATTTTGCTATTTTTAGACGATCCAGAAACCCAGCTGGATAAAGTATTTGAAGTGATCAATGAGGTTGGGTCATTCAGTGGCTTTAAGGTAAATGTAGCTAAGTCTGAACTATTATATCTATCCCCGTGCGCTCATAGACATACTAAGACGCACATTCCAGTCAAAGTCAGCTCGGTGGTCACTTACCTGGGTATAAAAATACACAAAGACTCAAATATGCTTTACTCTCTTAATTATGGTCCACTAATCAAGGACCTAATACGCCAATTAGCTAGCTGGGAAAACTTGCCAATTAATCTATCAGGAAGGGCGGCTCTAATTAAGTCAGTCTCGTTTGGTAGACTGCTCTACCCTTTGCAGACCATCCCCTTGCTATTGAGGCACAAAGATATACAAGAATTAACCTGCTGAGCGGTCTGGACGAGCTCAGCTCGTCCAACACCGCCAGAGGCTGCCGCTCAGGCCCTGCTGGGCCGATTCTGATGAAATAAAAAGCAGCACACGCAGCCGGCACTTTGCCAGCCGCGTGTGCTGCCTGATCGCCGCCGCTCTGCGGCGATTCGCCGCGAGCAGCGGCGAAAGAGGGTCCCCCCAGCCGCCTGAGCCCAGCGTAGCCGGAACAAAAAGTTCCGGCCAGCGCTAAGGGCTGGATCGGAGGCGGCTGACGTCAGGACGTCGGCTGACGTCGATGACGTCACTCCGCTCGTCGCTATGGCGACGATGTAAGCAAAATAAGGAAGGCCGCTCATTGCGGCCTTCCTTGTTTATTCTGGGCGCCGGAGGCGATCGGAAGATCGCCTCCGGAGCGCCCTCTAGTGGGCTTTCATGCAGCCAACTTTCAGTTGGCTGCATGAAATAGTTTTTTTTTTATTTAAAAAAAACCCTCCCGCAGCCACCCTGGCGATTTAATCAGAACGCCAGGGTGGTTAAACAGGGCCTTTACTAGATTTCTGTGGAGGGGTAAAAAATCAAGAATAGCCCTCACCAAGCTGACACTTCCTAAAATGTGGGGAGGTTTGGCGATACCAGATATCCGCCGATATAACCTGGCCTGTTTGACCAGACATGTGAGAGACTGGATAAATAAATCTAGTCTGTACTCAAACTACTCCCTCGAGGCATCCTTTTCTGAGCCATGGTCCTTGATTGGTTTACTACACACCCCCCAAAAAGACATGCCCCCTAAGCTCAAAAACAGCAGGGTTATAAAAGACACGGTTATGACCTGGAGAGCTCTCAGGAAAATTTACGCAGCACCTCAACAAATTTCTAAATACATGCCACTGTGGGGCCTTCCAGGCTTCGCAGCCAGTCTTGCTCATGGGGGATTTCTGTCCTGGTTGGATAAGGGGATTGAAAATCTTGGACAGATGTGTGATTTGCGCAGGGGGAGACTCTTGACGTTTTTAGAGATTAGAGCAAAATATGGAATGCCAAGAGGCCATTTCTTATACTACGGCCAACTACAGTCATATGTCCATAGTAAAATCAAGGACATTCAGGCTATAGCAACCTTGGACCCTTTCGATAATTTTATATCCCCCCATCGATCTCGACTGTCACTATCCGAAATACATGCCAAATTACAGGAGATAGATATAGAGAACAAAGCTCATCACAACTTCTCCAAGTGGAAGAAAGACCTCCCAGTTGAGAACATAGAAGCGAAAATTATAGAGGGTTACAGGGTAGTACATAAACTGGTTCCAGGGGAAAACTGGAGGGAATCACAGCTCAAACTGATCCATAGGGCAAAATATGCCTTTAACATAAAATATCAGTCACCCCCTGCGCACTACTCACCAAGGTGTCCCAAGTGTTCCCTGCAGAACGCTGATTTGTTTCATTGCCTGTGGTCCTGCCCGTCAATAGTGATATTTTGGGAAAATGTCTTGTTTTACATTAGACGAGTGTGCAACATCCAACTTAATTTATGCCCGCTTCTGCTCCTGTTCAATTATGTAGAAAAAAAAGGATCTGATCCTACCTCAGCAATTAATCCGGTCTTGAGTAAGCTGGCGCATTTGACTATTATTGCAGCACGTAAGGTCATCTTTAATAAGTGGATCTATCCAAGTACTCCCACTGTGTGGGACGTACAGGAAGAACTCCAACATCTCTATAACCAAGACAAGCTGGAATCAATCATACACAAAGACAAGAAAACAGCCAGTTTTTTCAAAAAATGGAAAAGCTTTATCCTTGCATCCTTTAATGACAACGAGATCAGAGACTTAATGGAACACTTCAAGTACACAAAATGGTATCTCACGGAGCACTTGCAGGGGTCCTTGGGGCGACTGGACATAACCATGGCGACTGTATAATCAAAAGAAGGTTCTCTGAGATGACAGAGGGGAGGGAAGGGAGGGGAGCGATAAAGGGGAAGGGGAGGGGGGAGATACGGGAGATAAAAACCTTGGCTTTTGAATAACTCAAGGAACATACAACTGTTTGCAATGAATGGCTTAAAGCAACGCATAACTTGTAATTGACCTGTCTGTTCCAAACACTGTGTTTTCCCTGTATTTCCAATTGTTGGGAGAAAAATAAAAATTTGTTTTAAAAAAAAAATAAAATACAAAAAATAGTTTGAGGGGAAAAAATGCCACACAATGAAAGCTTAGTCAGTCTTGAAGAAAAAACAAATTTAGGTGTCATAAGTAGGGATAACATTATTGCTGATTAAAAAGGGACATAGCTAAAATGTCAAAACTGCTCTGGTCCATAAGTGGGAAACGAGATCTGGATGCGAAGTGATTAATCAGGAGAAAAATAAGTAATTTATGAGATGTTTTGTGAATTGATTGTAATGTCCATAAAAGGCCTTTTAAACCATCAGCAAGCAAGAAAATACTGCTGGTAAAGCCATTTTAAAAAAAGAAGTTGAAAAATAATCTCCAAGGAGAAAACTGAAGATAAAAAGTTAATTGCATATAGACCATCGTCTCTAAAGATGCCAAAAAGCATGCGACACTGTCGAGTGGGCTTTTTTTTTTGTCTTCAGTCTTGCATAAATTCGGCTTTGGGAATTATTTTATAAGTTGTGTATGTCTACTGCATACTAATCCTGTGGCACAAGTAAAAAGTAAATGGGTGGTTATCTCAGTCTTTTGCCCTACAACGTTCTACTAGGTAAGGGTGAGCGCTGTAAAAACATTGCAGGAGATTTGGGTGCAGCCAGCGCCATAATTGGCCATAATAGGAATTATGGCTATAGCGGCGCTCAGTGAGTGATTTGGGCGCCCTCAAAAGACGGAGGACAAATTACTCTAAAAACGCTAATGTGGCCGCCAGCAATAGCTGGAAGCTGAATTATGTCTTACCCCCCTCCCCCACCTATGGCGACCTGGAGGGGAAATACTAGTAATTAGCGCCACCGTAACTTGCGCAGGAGCAGGGTAAGACGTTAAACGATTTACCCTGCGCCCAAATCTCCCAGCAGCAGTTTCATAGCTATGCGGTAAGGGTACTCGTCTTATTTGCTCTTTGATTTGGCTATGGGGCCCCTTGTTGCTATGCTCCGGGCAGACATTCGCATACCGGGGTGTGTTAAAGGTAATTTCTGTGAAAAGTCTGCATATGATGCACTCCTACCTGGCGGATCTGGAAGATTCTTTGGAGGCTGCACTGCAAGTCATTGATGGGTATGGCACCTACTCTGGTCTCAAAGTGAATTGGCAGAAACCTCATTCTACCAGTAGATGTATTTCTCGCTGCACAGTAGCACTTATCCCCACTACGAGTAAGCATTTTTAAATATTATGGAATTCTAATTTTTAGGTCACTTTCAGAATTTGTTAAGCTGAATTTAGGGCCTTTGCTGTCCCATGTTGATGCTAAACTTAAAGGACAACTGTAGTGAGAGGAATATGGAGGCTGCCATATTTATTGCCTTTAAATTCCAGTTTCCTGGCTACCTTGCTGATCCCTTATAGCCATAGACCCTGAACAATCATGCAGCAGATCAGGTGTTTCTGACATGATCATCACATCTGACAAGATTAGATGCATGCTTGTTCCTGGTGTGATTCAGACACCACTGAAGCCAAACAGATCAGCTGGAATGCCAGGTATTGTTTAAAAGGAAACAAATATGACAGCCTCCATATACCTCTCACTACAGTTGTCCTTTAACTAATGCAGCCTGATTGGCTGAAACCTCTTTCCCTCCTGTTTTCCCATCCCACACCTTTGTTTCTCTCTGATTGGTCAATATTTCTCATGCTTCTTAAAAAGGGACTCAGAGCTGACATTATTATTAAAAAAAGATTTTATACATACCTGGGGCTTTCTCCAGCCCCATCCGCCTGGATCGCTCCCATGCCGCCGTCCTCAGCTACGAGAACCGGGTCTCGTCACGGACGTCATCGGAGCCAGCCTACGCAGGAGAAGAAGTGCGCCCTCTATGTATCTCTCCAGCGGCTGCTGGGGAGATGAGCAAACAGCGCACTTCTCTTCCGATAGACTGACTCCGACTGACGGAAGTGCAGGGACCTGGTTCTCATAGCTGCGGAGGATGGCGGCGTGGGAGCCCCAGGAATGTATAAAATCTTTAGAATTTTCAGCTCTGGTACACTTTAAAGGGACTCCGAGCTCAGAAAAAAAAGGAACGTTGTACTCACCAGGGGCTTTTTCCAGCCCAGTGCTGGTCGGGAGGTCCCACGCCGGCGTCCTGGCTCCTCTCCTTCTCCCCGCTCCGGAATGGCTGGCAGGCCGCAGCCCGGGCGACACTCTCCCGCGTGTCGGGCTGCTTCTTCCGCATATGACGCGGATTACGTCACACGCCGGCCGCCTCGCGTCATCACGGCGGCCGACGTGAAAGTACTGCGCATGCGCGAACAAAGCGCGCATGCGCAGTACTTTCACGCCGGCCGCCGTGATAACGCGAGGCGGCCGGCGTGTGACGTAATCCGCGTCATATGCGGAAGAAGCAGCCCGACACTCGGGAGAGTGTCGCCCGGGCTGCGGCCTGCCAGCCATTCCGGAGCGGGGAGAAGGAGAGGAGCCAGGACGCCGGCGTGGGACCTCCCGACCAGCACTGGGCTGGAAAAAGCCCCTGGTGAGTACAACTTTCCTTTTTTTTTTCTGAGCTCGGAGTCCCTTTAAGCTGCAGAGTCACACAATGACAATGCACTTTCTATTGCCGAGCTGGGAGAGAGCGTCTGAAGACTGACTGTGTTTGCACTGGCCACCCTCCTCCCAGAATAAGGGAGGAAATTACATCAGGATTGGCTTCAGACACAGGGATTCCAAAATGGCAAATGCCTGAAACAGTTTTCTTTATTTCCTATGTAAAACTCACTGAAATAAAAATGTGGACAATGCAATACATACGTTATCTACTGTATATACTCGAATACAAGTCAACCTCGTGTATAAGTCGACTCAATATTTGACCCTCAAGTTGGAATTTAATGACTCAAGAATAAGTCTACCCAGCAAAGTTAATGGCTGCACTTGGGGACCAGGAAGAATTAACAGCTGAGCTTGGGGACCAGGAGGGATTAATGATTGCACTGCATAAAGTATTGCAGCCTCCTGTCCCTTCAGTCCAATTAATAACTCCTCCAGGCCACCCCACCAGTACAGCAAGTATTCACACCCCTTTATGCAGCCCAGTAGAAGCCCCCCCCCCCTCCTCTCCTTGTTAACTGTTGTGGCCAGGATTTTCATACCTGCGTTTTCTTGGCATTTCCTTTATCAAGAAAGTGTCACTTTCCACTGGGTAAATTGCTGCAAATGGCAATGTCACTAATAGTACACACATTACTCCGTGTGCGCAGTGTTGCCAGTGACTCGTGTACAAGTCAACCCCTATACTTTTATTATGCGAGTCAGACCTAAATTTATAGACTCATACTCAAGTATATACAGTACTTATGTGGGTTTTTTGTGATAGTATAGCTGACAGCTCCTCTTTAAAGAGACACAAGCGAAAAAAAATTATAATATGAATTGGTTGTGTAGTACGGATAATTACTAGAACATAAGTAGCACAAAAAAAATTCTCATTTTTATTTTCAGTAATAGTGTTTTTTATAACATTGCATCATCCTCTAATATTTACAGTTTATACACTACTCAGCATTCTAAATGGTTTTTTTACAGAACAGACAGTGAACTTTTGACCTGTCCTGAACTGTTCTCTGCAAAAGAAATATTGCAGTTAAGATAAGAACCTTCAGAATACACAGCGCTCTGCAACTTTGAAAGTCGTGGAGCTCAATGGCAATTTGCATAGATAACTGGAGTTTCTTAACTCTTCCTGTACTAGAAACAATATTAGACTTATGTCTCTGCTCCTAATGCTTTATTTCTTAGCTGTACTACACATACAAATCAAATCATATCATATCATATCATATAATTTTTTTCTGTCTCTTTAAGCCCCCTTGAGGCTGCTTGTCCCTCACCATCTCCCCGGGTGGCTCCTGTCACTTGCGATTCAGCCCGAAAGCCTGGCTGAGTCACGCTTCATAGCACATGTGCGGCCAGGCGTGCTCCCGTCACTGGAAGCGTACTGCGCAAGCACAGGACACTCTCAGCCGTGAGAGTAAGACATGGGAGCGTGCCTGGACACACATACGCGACAAATCGTGACTCGGCCCGGCTTTCAGGCTGAATTGCAAGTGACAGAAGCCACCCAGGGAGACAGCAAGTATTGAGAGGCCTTAAAGGGGCTTAAGGAAGCCTCAGGTAAGTATAGAACCTGAGACACTTCTCGTCTTAGGTACACCTTAATGCGCACCTTACTCACTTTATGAGCTAAAACAAGACAGACTTTTTTTAGCGGTTCTGCAAAATACAGAGGATCTAGAAGGGATATCTGTTCGCAACTGTTACCACTTAGCAGCACAGCTCTCACACTTAGGGCTAGTCCACACTAGGTCCGGAAACGTATTCGTGGCTGCGTTTTTCAGCCCTGATGAAAAAACTGAGTCCCGGATACTAATGTTAAAAATAGCAGCCGTCCTCACCCAAGAAAAAAATGGATCAGTCTGCGTTTGCAGGGACCAGTTTTCAAAACCTGAACGGAAGGTCCGGAATTGCTGCATTTTTACGGACCACGGATACATGGATGGGTAGTGAAAGGCAATGGGAAACCGCAACTGCATCTCCACAGGCAAAATAGCACCAAAAACGGACGAAAAAAAACGGATAGCCTGAGCTTTATTATTGGCCCAAAAAATTCTCCCACTAACTTCCTAATGATAGAGACGTTTTCCGTTCCTTTTTTGGGGGGGATTAAAATTGAACAGAAACTGATGCAAAACTCATGCACTTTTTATGAAAACGGATCAGTTTGAGGTCTGGTGGTACTTCCCCTGATCCCGGACTGCAGCGTCCGTCCTGCAACCGTGCCTAGTGTGGACCTAGCCTTATATGATGAGCTTAGTGATTGTCATAATGCTTTGCAATGCTCATTTTCTGAATTGTCTGCTCAGTACATAGACCTTTTGAAAGGTCAGAGTGGAACTGCTAACAATAGGGCATTAGCTCTTACACTGAGACAGATGCTTAAGGATAGGGACTATTCTCATAAATTGCTTCAATTAGAGGCTCCCCCTAAATATTTCCCGAAATAATACTCCTTTGGGAGAACTGCAATTTGCTTGAGCTGAATAAAATGCAGGATGATGCCTGGTGGATATCTTCTGATTTGTCATTACCGCATACAGCATTGTACAAGTTTCTCCAGCTCTTGCATGTGGTATATAGCCAATATAACAATTTCACCACAAACTTTGCAGATTCTGATATTCTGGATTTAATTAAGGATTCTTACTCCAAGAAATTCATATCTGCATTTTATGGTGCATTGATCCAACCCCTCTGCTGCTCAGCAAACCTTAAAAAGGAGGTATGAGAAAGGGACACTGGCAAGATCACAACAGCTGAGTGGGATAATGTCCTGTCCAGGATTACTAAAATGTTGCCTCCAATGCCTGACCAGCTGATTTTTATGGGATACATAGGACTTTTCTTAACCTGGTGAGACTTGCATTTCAGACCTGGATACAATGAGGTCTGCCCAAAATACAGGCTGAATAAGGGCATCGTCCTACATATAATGTGGTCCTGCCCCTTGATAAACACCTTTGTGTGCAGATATTCAAGTTGTAATTTGATCTCTCCCATGTCATCTGACTACCACAGCAGATAAGCTAATTTGAAAGCACAGGACATTAACAGTGCAGATTTATTGCAGGAGTTGTATCGGCTTTTCTTTAAAGGTTATTATGCTGCTGCATATCTTTTAGAGCAGAGATGAAGTTCTGAGTTCAGGTATGCTTTAAAACTGGTTCCTTAAATGTAATTCCGGACAGATTTCTCTGGTAAATATTTGTTACGGAGGTGTTGCATCTAAGTTACTTATTACGAACTAGATAACAGCCACTGTACCATCTTGTAGTGACTAGGTTAGAGCAGTAAATACCATGCTTCCCTACTGGAAGGCTGTCTTTCAATGCAGAGGTATGGTCAGACTGGCTAAGTTCCACTTCCCCACACTTGATGGGTTTAACACCAAAAAAAATTAAAAAAATAAAAAAAATGCACCATTGTGAAGAGATACCAGGAAGGACACTCTTCCAGTTATTTGTGCATACTACCTTATTTACAATGCACTAATATGACTATTATTATCAAGGTTACTTACATTTGTCTCTTCTAACACATCTTGCAGTTCACTGGAATCCGCTCCAGTCAGTGCTGCACCCATGTCACTCAGATAAATAGGATTGTCAACCACCCTTTGTCCAGCTTGCATCATCTGCATTACAGATTCCCTTTTAAAGAACAAAGAAGCTAGATGACTAAAAGTATTTTATTAAAAGTACCGATATATATGGTTTACTTACCTACGTTACATAAGTTGCACAAAGTTCTAAGCTGAATACAGACATCAGTCACCAGATTGGGCTAAATGTTCACTGTATATGTTACGGCCAGAACCCGAAGTCTGGCCACTTCGGGTTCTGGCCGGTCAAAACGAGAAGTGGCCGGCTTATGCGGCCAATGTGAGAAATGTCCCCTCATTTCGGACTTTGGCCGGCCAGAACTCGTTGTGGCTGTATGTGGCCGGCCAAGTCCCGAAGTCCTGCTCCCTCGGCTCTCCCCCGCTGCCTGCACTGATCAAACCTCAGATCAGGGCGACCGGACCGAAGAGGCGGAGGGAGGCAAAGCACACAAGTTACCCGCAGGACGTGAACACTTCAGTGCGGAAGCGCCAGTCATTTGGCACTTCCGCATGTGAAGTGTACAGGTCTGGGCGGGTTGCGTGCGCGCTGCTCTGCCCCTCTCCGCTTCTCCCCGCCTCTTCGGTCGCCGTAATCTGAGGTCTGTGAGTAGTGCAGGCAACTCTCCCGGCGCACACGAAAGCCCCCCCCCTCTCAGCCAAAAAGCGCCCTACCTCCAGCCATGCAAAGCACCCCCAGCCATGAAAAGTGTGCAGCCCCCCCCCCCCCCATACAAAGCACCCGCAGCCATGCAAAGTGCGCAGCCCCCCCCCCCCCCCCCATACAAAGCACCCGCAGCCATGCAAAGTGCGCAGCCCCCCCCCCCCATACAAAGCACCCGCAGCCATGCAAAGTGCGCAGCCCCCCCCCCATACAAAGCACCCGCCGCCATGCAAAGTGCGCAGTGAAGCCCCCCCCCAGCCATGCAAAGTGCGCAGCCCCCCCCCCCCCCCCATACAAAGCACCCGCAGCCATACAAAGTGCGCAGTGAAGCCCCCCCAGCCATGCAAAGCACCTAGTGAAGCACCCCAGCCATGCAAAGTGCGCAGCCCCCCCCCCCCCTACATGCAAATCACCCCCAGCAATGCAGCAGTAAAGTGCTCAGTGAAGCACCCCAGCCATGCAAAGTGTGCATTGAAGCCCTCCCAGCCATGCAAAGCACCCCCAGCAAGGCAAAGTGCCCAGTGAAGCCCCCCCCCGCCATGCAACGCACCCAGCGAAGCCCCCCCAGCCATGCAAAGCACCCCCAGCAATGCAAAGTGCCCAGTGAAGCCCCCGCCATGCAACGCGCCCAGCGAAGCCCCCCCCCAGCCATGCAAAGCACCCAGAAAAGCCCCCAGCCATGCAAAGCGCCCAGAGAAGCGCACCCAGCCATCACTAATCACCACTGTAATTTGAGCTCTCCCGTGTCACTCGACTGCCGCGGCAGAGCAGCTAATTTTAAAGCGCAGGATGATAAATTTGTCTGCTTTCGTCAAGAAGTAGACACGCTGCTGATTTGTTGCAGGATTGTGTATTCGCTGTGACAAAGAACGTTTTTTTTTCCTGTGAAGGGTATTATGCTGTTGTGTATCTTTCAGAGCAGAGAGGAGGTTCCGAGTGCCATTCATGGTGCTGGACAGGACCCAGGATGTTCTGGGATCTGTGCGTTTTGGACTTTGGCCAACTGACTTTGGCCGCTTCTAGAACTGGCCGGCCAATGTCAGAAATTCCCAGCATTTTGGACTTTGGCCGACGTCAAATCGGCCACTTCTAGAAACGGCCGGCCAATTCTAGAATTGGCCGATTTCTGGTTTTGGCCGTAACATATATATAAAACATCCCTTAAAGTGAGTCTGAAGCCAGATTAAAAATGGCTTTTTACCGTAGCTTATATTCAGCAGGGGCATGTTTGCCCCTGCTAAAACGCTGCTATCCCACAGCATAACGAGGGGTCTTTAGCCCCCAAATCCCCCCTGCAAAGTCCACAACTTTCTTGGTTGTGGATTTTGCTGCCCCTGTGCGCTTCCGTGTGAGGCAGGGCTATGAGCTGCAGCCCTGCCTCACACGCGTCTGTCAGCGGCGGATCTCCGCCTCTCCCCCGCCCCTCTCAGTGAAGGAAGACAGAGGGGCGGGGGAGAGGCGGAGATCCGCCGCTGATAGACACGTGTGAGGTAGGGCTGCAGCTCATAGCCCTGCCTCACAAGGAAGCGCTCCCCGGAGGTAGCAGGGGGGATTTGGGGGATAAAGACCCCTCATTATGCCGCGGGATAGCGGCGTTTTAGCAGGGGCAAACATGCCCCTGCTGAATAGAAGCTAAAAAGCCATTTTTAATCTGGCTTCAGACTCTCTTTAAGAACTTTGATAGATTGCAGGGAAAAAGCAGGCAGCTGAATTTATCTGCCAATCACTATACACATCATATTCACTGGAAACAGTATAAATTACTTATAATGTGAAGATCTCTGCCAAATCTGCTCCTCCATAACAGCTCTACATAAGCATTCACCACCTAGTGTATCAGACTCTTGTTTATCAGTAGTTGTGGGTAGGAATGGCCTTGTGTATTAACCACTTGAGGACCTAGGGCTTTCTACCCCTTAAGGACCGACCACTTTTTTTCCATTCAGACCACTGCAGCTTTCACGGTTTATTGCTCGCTCATACAACCTACCACCTAAATGAATTTTGGCTCCTTTTCTTGTCAATAATAAAGCTTTCTTTTGGTGCTATTTGATTGCTCCTGCGATTTTTACTTTTTATTATATTCATCAAAAAAGACATGAATTTTGGCAAAAAAATGATTTTTTTTTACTTTTTGTGCTGACATTTTTCAAATAAAGTAAAATTTCTGTATACATGCAGCGCGAAAAATGTGGACAAACATGTTTTGGATAAAAAAAAACCCATTCAGTGTATATTTATTGGTTTGGGTAAAAGTTATAGCGTTTACAAACTATGGTGCAAAAAGTGAATTTTCTCATTTTCAAGCATCTATGACTTTTCTGACCCCCTGTCATGTTTCATGAGGGGCTAGAATTCCAGGATAGTATAAATACCCCCTAAATGACCCCATTTTGGAAAGAAGACATCCCAAAGTATTCACTGAGAGGCATAGTGAGTTCATAGAAGATATTATTTTTTGTCACAAGTAAGCGGAAAATGACACTTTGTGAGAAAAAAAAAAAGTTTCCATTTCTTCTAACTTGCGACAAAAAAAAATGAAATCTGCCACGGACTCACCATGCCCCTCTCTGAATACCTTGAAGGGTCTACTTTCCAAAATGGGGTCATTTGTGGGGTGTGTTTACTGTCCTGACATTTTGGGGGGTGCTAAATTGTAAGCACCCCTGTAAAGCCTAAAGGTGCTCATTGGACTTTGGACCCCTTAGCGCAGTTAGGCTGCAAAAAGGTTCCACACAAGTGGTATTGCTGTACTCAGGAGAAGTAGTATAATGTGTTTTGGGGTGTATTTTTACACATACCCATGCTGGGTGGGAGAAATATCTCTGTAAATGACAATTTGTAAATTTTTTTTTTTTTTACACACAATTGTCCATTTACAGAGATCTTTCTCCCACTCAGCATGGGTATGTGTAAAAATACACCCCAAAACACATTATACTACTTCTCCTGAGTACGGCGATACCACATGTGTGGCACTTTTTTGCACCCTAACTGCGCTAAAGGGCCCAAAGTCCAATGAGTACCTTTAGGATTTCACAGGTAATTTTGAGAAATTTCGTTTCAAGACTACTCCTCACGGTTTAGGGCCCCTAAAATGCCAGGGCAGTATAGGAACCCCACAAATGACCCCATTTTAGAAAGAAGACACCCCAAGGTATTCCGTTAGGAGTATGGCGAGTTCATAGAAGATTTTATTTTTTGTCACAAGTTAGCGGAAATTGATTTTAATTGTGTTTTTTCACAAACTTGTGACAAAAAATAAAATCTTCTATGAACTCGCCATATTACTAACGGAATACCTTGGGGTGTCTTCTTTCTAAAATGGGGTCATTTGTGGGGTTCCTATACTGCCCTGGCATTTTAGGGGCCCTAAACGGTGAGGAGTAGTCTTGAAATCAAATGTTGCAAAATGACCTGTGAAATCCTAAAGGTACTCATTGGACTTTGGGCCTTTAGCGTACTTTGGGTGTAAAAAAGTGCCACACATGTGGTACCGCCGTACTCAGGAGAAGTAGTATTATGTGTTTTGGGGTGTATTTTTACACATACCCATGCTAAGTGGGAGAAATATCTCTGTAAATGACAATTGTTTGATGTTTTTAACACACATTGGCCATTTCCGTGTTTCGCTGACGTCAGCCGCCTCCGATCCAGCCCTTAGCGCTGGCCGGAACTTTTTGTTCCGGCTACACTGGGCTCAGGCGGCTGGGGGGACTCTCTTTCGCCGCTGCATGCGGCGATCAGGTAGCACACACGGCTGGCAAAGTGCCGGCTGCGTGTGCTGCTTTTTATTTGAGCCAAATCGGCCCAGCAGGGCCTAAGCGGCAGGCTCCGGCGGTACTGGACGAGCTGAGCTCGTCCAGACCGCTCAGCAGGTTAAATAGGTTGGAGCTATCACTTTCTACACCATTTACAATAAATAAGTGATCCACGTAAACCTCAACTTTCAGGGCCTGTTTCCACTACACGCACATTCTGCATGCAGAAAACTGACTTCAATGTAAGTCTATGGGCCTGTTTCCACTGAACTCGATTTTTCTGATGCAGATTTCCCATAGGCATTCATTGGAGTCAGTTTTCTGCATGCAGAATCTGCGTGTAGTGGAAACAGGCCCTCACACTTTTTTTTTACACACACTTGTATTGACATTCAATTTTAAGAGCCAGAGGACAGCAATCTTTCAGTTTATATTGAATCTGACAGGTTTTGCACTAGTCCACCTTCTCATAGGGGATTCTCAGGGTTTCCTTTCATTCTTTGCAAAAGAATTCCCTGGAAACGATCTGCACAGAGATGTTGGCGAGCCTGCCTACCAATTTGCATACTATTTTGACAGTTGGACTGAGCAACTGCTGTATACTAAACGCTTTGAAAATAAAGATAATCCCAAGAATCCCTATGAGGAGATGACAGCCACAAACATGTCAGTTATGTCAAATTTTTACTGCTTACTGTAAGTGGAAGCAACATAGGAGAACTGTAATTTATAGGACAAATATACTTTTTTTTAAAGATGCATACAGGTTTAGTTTACATTTTTTTGAGATAGTGGTCCTTTAATAAAAAGCACAAGAAAGCCTGAAAACACACATACACTAAGGATTATCATATGACTAACCTGTACAGGGGATTTAAAGCAATAATGTCACGGATGGTCTTCACAATCTCAGCAGTTAGGGCCTGGTAAGGAAAAGACAATAGGCAAATGAAATGAATTCGTAGTATAATATTTAACACTACCTTAACCTGTTTGTCAGAATACAGTGCATATTTTTCGTATAACCACATACATTAACTAGCGAACTCTGGCATAATTAAAAATATATCGTTTATACAGTAGCAACAAAAAGTTTGTGAACCCTTTGCAATAATATGGATTTCTGCACAAATTGGTCATAAAATGTGACTTAGATGAAGATCAGATCACAACAATAGATAATCACAGTCTGCTTAAACTAATACCACACAAATAATTAAATGTTTCCATGTTTTTATTGAACACACCATGTAAACATTCACAGTGCAGGTGGATAAAGTATGTGAACCCTTGGATTTAATAACTGGTTGAACCTCCTTGACAGCAATAAACTTTAACCACTTCACTTGAAGGGTTTTTCCCCTTAAAAACCAGAGCAATTTTCACCCATCAGCGCTCCTTCCATTTATTCACCTATAACTTTATTACTGCTTATCACGAGCAATTTTCACCCATCAGCGCTCCTTCCATTTATTCACCTATAACTTTATTACTGCTTATCACAACGAAACAATCTATATCTTGTTTTTTTCGCCACCGATTAGGCTTTCTCAGATTTCGGCCATTATAGTTTCAAAATAAAACATGCTACCGTAATTAAAACCCATACATTTTATTTGCCCATTCGTATCGGTTATTGCAAGGTTTAAAATTTTTCCCTAGCACAATGTATGGCGCCAATATTTTATTTGGAAATAAAGGTGCATTTTTTCAGTTTTGCATCTATCCCCAATTACAAGCCTATAATTATAAAGTAATTGTAGTATACAGTTTTTATACACCGTATTTTTCAGACTATAAGACGCTACGGACTATAAGGCGCACCTAGGTTTAGAGGGTAAAAACCAGGAAAAAAATATATATATACGAAACCTGGTACGTCTATGGTCCAGGAGCATCTTGTAGATGTTCTCCCAATTACTGTCCTGTTCCTGTCATCCTTGTGTTTTCCTCTTGGCCCCAATGTCCTCCTCCTGTCCCCCAGTGTCCTCCTGTTACTCCAGTGTCCTCATGCTGCCCCCCAGTTTCCTTCTTCTGCCCCCCAGTGACCTCCTTTTGTTCCCCAGTATCCTCATGCTGTCCCAAGTATTAAACTGCAGATTGGCCCCAGTGTATACATTTTATTGTGTCCGCTTGTTTGCCCCTCACTGCGCCATTGTCATGTAAATCAGCGGCAGAAGCCGATCATATTAAACAGCAGACTGTCCCCATTGTATACATATATTGTCTGCCTGTGTGCCCCTCGCTGCGCCATTGTCATGTACTTAGTGGCAGAAGCCGCTCGTATCAAACAGCAGACTGTCCCCATTGTATACATAATCAGCTGTGTTATGTAGATCAGCGGCAGAAGCCGCTCGTATTAACCTTCCTGGCGGTAAGCCCGAGCTTAGGCCCCGCTGGGCACCGCTCAGGCCCCGCTGGGCCGTTTTGCATAATTTTTTTTTTGCTGCACGCAGCTAGCACTTTGCTAGCTGCGTGCAGTGCCCGATCGCCGCCCCTACCCGCCGATCCGCCGCTATCCGTCGCGCCGCAGCCGCCCCCCCCCAGACCCCGTGCGCTGCCTGGCCAATCAGTGCCAGGCAGCTCTATGGGGTGGATCGGAATCCCCTATGACGTCACGACGTCATTGACGTCGGTGACGTCATCCCGCCCCGTCGCCATGGCTTTGTCTCGCTACATGAAAAAAAAAAAAAAAAATTAAAAAAAGATTTGCTGCCCCCTGGCAATTTTTAAGCAAACCGCCAGGAGGGTTAAAGGGCAGACTGTCCCCTGTATACATATTCCGTACACCTGTTTGCCCCTCGCTGCACTATGTGTAACGTAAATCAGCGGCAGAAGCCGCTAGTATCACTCACCGGACATAGCAAGCCTGTGACGAACAGGGACTCCTCTCTCGCTCACTCCTTCCCCCAAGTGCCGGTACTTCATAGTCGCGCCATTACACACGTGTATAATGACGCGACTATGAAGTACCGGCACTTGGGGGAAGGAGTGAGAGAGGAGTCCCTGTTCGTCACAGGCACGCTATGTCCGGTGAGTGATACTAGCGGCTTCTGCCACTGATTTACATAACACATAGCGCAGCGAGGGGCAAACAGGTGTACTGAATATGTATACAGGGGACAGTCTGCCCTTTAATACAAGCGGTTTCTGCCTCTGATTTACATAACAGCGCAGCGAGGGGCAAACAGGCGGACTGATTATGTATACAATGGGGACAGTCTGCTGTTTGATACGAGCGGCTTCTGCCGCTAAGTACATGACAATGGCGCAGCGAGGGGCACACAGGCAGACACAAAGGACATGCTGGCAAACATTGAGGGTGACATCGAGGAGGATCCAAGACCACAGGAGTGCAGGGAATCCCGACATGCGGCGGGTCAGCTGTTTGTCAGTGATTTTAAGTCTGGGATTCCCTGCATTTGGACTATAAGACGCAGGGACTTTTTTTCCCCACTTTACGGGGGAGAAAAAGTGCGTCTTATAGTCCGAAAAATACGATACATATTTAAAAAAAAAAGTTCAGTCCCTAAGGTAACTTTTTATGTATTTTTTTTATTTGTAATTTTTTTTTTTTTTTAATTAAAGGGAGGGCGGGCAGTGGGAGGGACGTAGTAGCTACGCCCCTGCCCAGAGTTGTGGCATTTTGCAGGGGCGTTGTTACTCGTCCCGGCAAAGGGGAAGTGATTAACCAAACGTTTCTTTTAGTTGCAGATCAGACGTGCACATTAGTCAGCAGAAATGTTTGACCATTTCTCTTTACGGAACAGTTTCAGTTCTGCATTATTCTTGGAATGTCTGGTATAAATCGCTTTCTTGAGATCATCCCACAGGATCTCAATAGGGTTGAGGTCAGAACTCTGACTGGGCCACTCCAAAAGGCGTATTTTCTTCTGTTTAAGCCAATCTGTTGATTTACTTCTATGCTTTGGGTCATTGTCCTGTTGCAACACCCATGTTCTGCTGTGCTTCAGGTGGTGGACAGATGGCCTTAAGTTTTCCAGCAAAATGTCTTGATAAACTTTGGAATACATTTTTCCTTTGATGATACCAATCCATCCAGACCCTGACGCAGCAAAGCAGCCCCAAGCCATGATGCCCCCACCACCATACTTCACAGTTGGGATGAGGTTTTGATGTTTGTGTGCTGTGCCTCTTTTTCTCCACACACAGTGTTCTATGCTTCTTCCAAACAACTTAAAGAGAACCCGAGGTGGGGATCATAGAGTTAAATCTATACACAGAGGCTGGGTCTGGCTATAGTGCCCAGCCTCTGTTCCTAGTTGAATATTCCCTAAATCCCCCCTGCGCTCTGCACGAGCCCATAAATTACAGCCGCGCTGTCGGGCTCTGTTTACCTTTCTAGTGTCACTCATGCCGCTCCCCCCGCCTCCTGCAGAGCGCTGGTCCCTGCCTGAGTCCCTTCTCTCTAATCAGCGGCGAGGGAAGGGACGTGGGCGGGGATCGGCGCTCTGCAGGAGGCGGGGGAGTGGTGTGAGTGGCACTAGAATGGTAAACAGAGCCCGCTGCGACACGCTCAGTGTCGCCAGCGCGGCTGTAATTTATGGGCTAGTGCAGAGCGCAGGGGGGATTTAGGGAATATTCAACTAGCAACAGAGGCTGGGCACTATAGCCAGACCCAGCCTCTGTGTATAGATTTAACTCTATGATCCCCACCTCAGGTTCTCTTTAACTTTGGTTTTATCTGTCCACAGAATATTTTGCCAGTACTGCTGTGGAACATCCAGATGCTCTTTTGCACACTTTAAACGTGCAGCAATGTTAGGTTTTTTTTTTTTTTACAGCAGTGGTTTGCTTTGTGGTATTCTTCCATGAAATCCATTGTTTAGTGTTTTACATATCATAGATTCGCTAATATGGATGTTGGCATATGCCAGATACTTTTGTAGGTCTTTAGCTGACACTGGATTCTTCTTCATCTCACTGAGCATTCTGCGCTGTGCTCTTGCAGTCATCTTTACAGGACGGCTACTCCTAGGGAGAATAGCAGCAGTGTTGAACTATCCATTTATAGACAAGTTAGCTTACCCTGGACTGATTAACTGCAAGGCATTTGGAGATACTTTTATAACCCTTTCCAGCATTATGCAAGTCAACAATTCTGAATCGTAGGTCTACTGAGAGCTCTTTTGTGCAAGGCATCATTCACATCATCAGGCAATGCTGCTTTGGGAAAAAGCAAACCCAAAAGTGGTGTGTGCAGCTGCAAGCAACACCTCTAATCTCAATGCACTGCAAATGTTTACATGGCGTGTTCAATAAAGATATGGAAATTTAATTATTTGTGTGGTATTAGTTTAAGCAGTCTGTGATTGTCTATTGTTGTGACTTAGATGAAGATCAGATCACACTTTATGACCAATTTGTGCAAAAATCCATATTATTCCAACGGGTTCACATACTTTTTCTTGGTACTGTATATTGTTTAGAATTAGGAAACAGCTTAGATTACTAGATATAAACTAACATTTTATACAGTCTGGAGAGAAAATCTGTTCTTAAAGAGATGTGCAGGCATGCATTGTTGACTTGCTTATTAAAAAATACATACATACTGTACCCTTTGTTCTATTGATCCCCTGCTTTAAACTGGGTTCCCACTATGCCAATGCACAACAGGTGCATTCCCAACAAATCCGAGATGATATGCTGTGCACTACACACTGTGAGTACATCGACTCATTCACACTATGCACTGTTGTGCACCCAGTTAAATGCTGCTTGGGTGCACTGCAGAAACCTCTCAGTAAACCAAAAATAAGTACACGAATCGGAAGTAATGCGTGGCAATGTAACTCCAGGAACATACAATGATGCAGGTATGAAGACAGGTTTCGCAGGCACCACTGTAGTGAATTAAAGCTTCTTTATTGGTCACATCAGACAAGGCAGAGGGTACAACCTGGTTGTACCCTCTGCCTTGTCTGATGTGACCAATAAAGAAGCTTTAATTCACTACAGTGGTGCCTGCGAAACCTGTGTTCGTGCATCTTACGGCTCCAGTGGTGTGGAAAGCCGACTGCCTGGGCACACTATCTCTTATACATGGGTGCTGTCCCAACCATAATTCTTGGATTCCAATGATGCAGGCATCTAATAGATGCCAGCGTTCATTGACACAGGGACTTAGATGAATGAATGGGTACTGCGTTCCCATTCATTCATCTCCCCGCTAACAGGCAGCGACGGAAACGCGCGGCCGCCACCTGCCGCTGAAGTTTTACAGGCCATAATTATACTGCACCTGGTGTTGGTAGTTAAGGGAACAAAAAAAAAATCAATTTCCAGGAAAATAAATTCACAAATTTTTTAACCCCAGTGGATAAAATCTATTGGGCCTAATGCACAAACTGTTGGGAAATTTGGCATGCGAAGGCAGCACATTACAATTTTATTGGTGCTGACATCAGGGGAATAGTGCGCATTCTGCAATGAGCGCAACTCACATTACCATCGCACAAATTTACAGTTTGTGCATCAGGTCCATTGTTACTTACTGCAACCCCGCATTAAAATCCAGTAGTTATATGACTGCCCCTCCTGAACTACCATTCTTATCTATCTTTGACTTCTGTTAATACAAGGCTATTCAAGCACCACCTTTCTCTACCTGTCCTGTAGTAGGAATAGCCTCTTTCGTTGGCCACTACAGAAGAGTGGCAGAGCCACAATGACTGCCATGGAAACTGGGAGGACAGAGTAGCACAAAGTTCAACTTCCACCCCAGATTACACTGTGGGAGCAGGCAGGTCTCAACATCTTAAAGATACTGGGGCTCAGGTCAGTTATAGTTTTCTTAAAATTGTTGGGGGGGGGGGGGGGGTTCTGTTTTTATTCCAGAAATAGACTTGTCAAATGAATGGTCATTTCTACACAAATGATTATGTACCTGTGCTTATTTTAATTGGAGCTCTTTTCTTAATTAAAATGTACCCAAGCCAAAACTCAGTGCAAATTGAGATACTTACCTAAAGAAAGGGAAGCCCCAGGATCCTATTGAGGCATCCCTCGGTGCTTTGATGTCCCCCCTCACTGAGTGGGCCCCCTAGATATTAGGGCCACGCACCTCCTTTTCCATCAGTGTGGCCACACAGTAGCTGCGCGAGCACACCCACACAGTAAGCCGGAGCATCTCATGTACGAGCGGCTCAGTGGTACTGCACATGTACGGCCGCAGCCACAACAGGAGAGAATCGTGGCCCCGATGTGGAAAGAGGCAACGCTGGGTAAAGAGGACATTGGAGCACGGAGGGAGGCCTCAGTAAAATCCTGAGGCATCCCTCTCTTTAGGTAGATATCTTTTTGAACCAGACTTTTGGCTTGAGTTCCCTATAAGGGCTTTTGCTAAACAAGACCTCAAGTGGGAGGAATATGGAGGCTGGCATATTTATTTCCTTTTAAACAATACCAGTTGTAGGGAATATTGCTGATATCTTTAGCTGCAGTATTATCTGGATTAAAACACCTAACAAAAGTATGTAGCGTATCTAGTCCGACTTCAAGTCAGAAAAATCTGATCTGCATGCATGTTCAGTGTATATGGGTAACAGTATTGGAGGCAGAGGATCAGCAGGACAGCCAGGCAACTGGTATTGTTTAAAAACGGAATAAATATTGCAGCCTACATACCAGGGCTGTGGAGTCGGTCCAAAAATCCACCGACTCCGACTCCTCAGTTTAGGATTCCACCGACTCCGACTCCTCTAATTTGCATATTACAATTTTGTTGATTAAAAGTATGTAACATGAAATTCGTCTCTTAACTGCCAACGCTTAGGAATTTTACAAGACAACTGAAGTGAGAAGGATATGTAGACTACTATATTTATTCCCTTTAGACTAAAACTAGTCCTTGGTAAGAGTACTTGTAAAAAGGTACAAACCGGAACAAAGAACATCTATCAGGCCCTAGGCAATGTAACTGTGGGTACATGTAAGAGTGATGTGCAGGTACTCTGCAGGGGAATAAGGAGATTGTAAACAGACAACACCTCTGTGTTCAATGTGCACAGCATTCTCAGTGGATTACCTGCAGCTCTGTGGGGAGTACATATGTAGAGTATAGTACTACTGTGTAACAAAGTAAACCTGAGACAGATGAAATTAAAGTTTTATACATACCTGGGGCTTCCTCCAGCCGCCTTCAGGATAATCAGTCCCTCGTTGTCCTCCTCCACCACCTGGATCTTCTGCTATGAGTCCAGGTACTTGAGCAAGTCGGGCGTAGTGCGCATGCACACACTCCGCCGCCAGGAGCATACTACACCTGTGCAGCACTATTGCGCAGGTGCAGAATGTTCCTGGCTGTGGGAGCGGCACGTGGCCGGACAGCGCTGACTGGCTGAATTACCAGGACTCATAGCAGAAGATCCGGGTGGTGGAGGACAGCGAGGGACTGATTAACCTGAAGGGGGCTGGAGGAAGCCCAAGGTATGTATAAAACTTGACTTTTCATCCATCTCAGTCACCCTTTAATTTGTAGTCACCAAACCAAATTTTAACAACATATCAAATTATTTGATTTCATCAGCAAAGGGAGTGCATACATTTGCATAAATCAGCATCAATGCAGAATTATTTCCATCTCGTTGACCATCTCTATTAGTGACACAGCTACACTTCAGGCTTTATTCTTACAGCATAGATGTTATTTAGTATAAGAGATTCCTGTGTACACATCATATATACAGTCTCAATCAGATATGTATATCTGACCTTAAAAATACGGGGACTGCTTTATTGAAGCAGCACAAGTAACTAATTTTGATTGGTTTATTTCATTTTTGTGGACTAAGCACAGCTATTACTGTATATATACACATTATTTTTAATGACTATTATCTGAGAAATAGAACGTTTTATCATATTTTCTATTTTAATTACAGTTACAAATTCATTAGGAGTCGGAGCATTTTTTCCCGACTCCGACTCCAGGCACCCAAAATTGCCCAACTCCACGACTCCGACTCCACAGCCCTGCTACATACACTGCTTACTTCAGGTGTCCTTTGAAAGGAACCAGATGTGTAAGACCTATGGAAGCTGCAATATGCATTTCCTTTTAAACAATACTAGTTGGCACTCCTGCTGATCTTTATGGTCAGTAGGGTCTAAATCACACGAAACAAGCATGCAGCTAATTTGTCAAATTTGTCAGACATCTGATCTGCATGCTTCTTGAGCGTCTATTGATTAAAGTATTAAAAGGCAGAGAATCAAGCAGGACAGCAAGGCAATGAGCATTATTTAAAAGAAAACAAACATGTCAGCCTCCATTTCACCTCGGGTTCCCTTTAAGCACTTATTGTTGTCCAAGGCAACAGAAAAACAAGGTGTGCAACAGTGAAAAATTGTCTTTTAGTTTTGCTTAGCAAAATAGGCAAATATTAAAGATGCATGACATTTGGCTCAAGTCATTTACTTGGCTTTAGCCATCAAACTTATTTTTTAAGCGGATGTTGATCAATATGTTTAAAGAGACTACTGCAAACTCATGTTTCCATAGGCACTATGAAAAGAATTTACAGACAGGCAGCAGACTGATCATTGGAGAATGGTTCATCTTTCAAATCGGGCCTGAACGATTTTAGGAAAAGATTGAATTGCATGATTTCTGTCAGAAATTGCGATTTTGATTAACGATTTTTTTTCAAATCAAGCTTTAGCACTAGATTTTCAATATACACAGTAACATTTACAAACATGCACTGACGGAAAATGACATACTATGAAATTGATAGTATGATGTCATTTTCTGTCATGTTTCTAAATGTTACTACATTATGTATTGTGAATTTATCAAAACAAATTGCTATTAATTTAAAATGCTATAATAAAAAGATATCACAGGACTTTCCCGTTGTGTGCATACAGTAAAAATCCAGTGACAGTCCTCCCACTGTGCACTGTCCCAGGCCCGGCCACAAGGATCGGTTTGTGTGAGCAGCACCAGCAATTTAGAGTCCTTCCCTTAGCTCAGTGAGAGTTCGCAAGGAAGGCTTTGGCCAGTTATCAAGCCTGGCTGGAGTGGAACCACAATTTGGCTTATGAATAATATCACAGTCATCTCAGCTCCAATGCACAGTGCCCACACTGCCGAGCACACATTACCTTGCACACACAGAATGTTTGAGGCACACACAGCGAGTGGATGAGGCACACACAGCGAGTCAGCGTGATCTGATGTGATTTGTAGACTTGTAAAGGAAGTGGGGGAGGAGCAGTGATGAATCTTAGCCTGGAGCTAAGCCGCCGCTACTTACAAAGAGCAGCAAACGGGAGATGGACTGTCTGGCTGAACTGTTACACTGCTGCACAGAGGGAGGAATATCGTCAGAAATTGCTGCTTTGAAGGTCACAGAATCATCGTTTCCGTCAACACAATTTCAATCTGAAAAATGATAAATCGTTCAGGCCTATTTCTAATAATTATAGGTATTTAAAGGAGGAACTTGTGTTGTATACTACTAATGAATGATAACACCTAAAAAACACTTACAAAGGTTCTGTAGGAGCCATCATTACCAATCCCTTTAAACCATGTAATGATGGTTTCTTTTATCTGCAACTTATTATTTGTTACTATTGATACAGGAATTTCTCAGGGGTTCTATTTTTTTTTTTTTTTTAACTGATTAATTCCCTGGTGGATTTAGGGCTGCTTTACAGTAAATGCATCCTAGTGAGCTTTAAAGAGGAACTCTAGTGAAAATGTTTTAAAAAAAGTGCTATATTTTTACAATAATTATGTATAATTGATTTAGTCAGTGTTTGCCCATTGTAAAAGCTTTCCTCTCCCTGATTTACATTCTAACATCACATGGTGACATTTTTACTGCTGGCAGGTGATGTCACTGGAAGTAGCTGCTGCCTGCTTTTTTTGGCAGTTGGAAATGGCTGTAAACAGCTATTTCTCAGAACGCAAAGAGATTCACAGACAGGAAACTGCCAGGACCATGGTCCTCAGTTTCCTGTGGGAGGGTTTTCACCACAATATCAGCCATACAGCGCTCCCGATGATCCGTTTGTGAAAAGGAAAAGATTTCTCATGGGAAAGGGGGTATCAGCTACTGATTGGGATGTAGTTCAATTCTTGGTCACGGTTTCTCTTTAATGCAATGCACAACTGATCCACAGCAAAGGTGAAGGAGTTTCTCTATGTTTACATCTACGCATTTTAACCAGGGCTGTGGAGTCGGTCCAAAAATCCACCGACTCCGACTCCTCAGTTTAGGATTCCACCGACTCAGACTCCTCGACTCCGACTCCTCTAATTTGCATATTACAATTTTGTTGATTAAAAGTATGTAACATGAAATTCGTCTCTTAACTGCCAACGCTTAGGAATTTTACAAGACAACTGAAGTGAGAAGGATATGTAGACTACTATATTTATTCCCTTTAGACTAAAACTAGTCCTTGGTAAGAGTACTTGTAAAAAGGTACAAACCGGAACAAAGAACATCTATCAGGCCCTAGGAAATGTAAGTGTGGGTACACGTAAGAATGATGTGCAGGTACTCTGCAGGGGAATGATGATATTCTTCCTCTATTACACATTCTTCATGCACAATCTGAACAAGGTTTATGGGTGACAGACAACACCTCTGTGTTCAATGTGCACAGCATTCTCAGTGGATTCCCTGCAGCTCTGTGGGGAGTACATATGTAGAGTATAGTACTACTGTGTAACAAAGTAAACCTGAGACAGATGAAATTAAAGTTTTATACATACCTGGGGCTTCCTCCAGCCGCCTTCAGGATAATCAGTCCCTCGTTGTCCTCCTCCACCACCTGGATCTTCTGCTACGAGTCCAGGTACTTGAGCCAGTCAGGCGTAGTGCGCATGCACACACTCCGCCGCCGCAAGCGTACTACACCTGTGCAGCACTATTGGCTGTGGGAGCGGCATGCGGCCGGAGAGCGCTGACTGGCTGAATTACCAGGACTCATAGCAGAAGATCCGGGTGGTGGAGGACAGCGAGGGACTGATTAGCCTGAAGGGGGCTGGAGGAAGCCCCAGGTATGCATAAAACTTTACTTTTCATCCGTCTCAGGTGCCCTTTAATTTGTAGTCACCAAACCAAATTTTAACAACATATCAAATTATTTGATTTCATCAGCAAAGGGAGTGCATACATTTGCATAAATCAGCATCAGTGCAGAATTATTTCCAACTCATTGACCATCTCTATTAGTGACACAACTACACATCAGGCTTTATTCTTACAGCATAGATGTTATTTAGTATATATAAGAGATTCCTGTGTACACATCATATATACAGTCACTATCAGATATGTATATCTGACCTTAAATATACGGGGACTGCTTTATTGAAGCAGCACAAGTAACTGATTTTGATTGGTTTATTTCATTTTTGTGGACTAAGCACAGCTATTACTGTATATATACACATTATTTTTAATGACTATTATCTGAGAAATAGAACATTTTATCATATTTTCTATTTTAATTACAGTTACAAATTCATTAGGAGTCGGAGCATTTCTTCCTGACTCCGACTCCAGGCACCCAAAATTGCCCAACTGCGACTCCACAGCCCTGATTTTAACTGAAAACTTATTCCCAATTTACGGCTTTTTACCAGCCGATGCAAACCCAATACATACAAAAGCACATGAAATAGCATATCAACTGAAAGTAAAGTGCAGAACAACTCATTAAACAAAAATTGAAAGCATTATGGACGTAAAGCCCACAAAAACCATCTGATTTTTAACTAAGTATAGCAAAGCTGAGTTCTTTATGCTACAACTAACCTAGTTATTAAAAGACTAGACTATCTTACTTTGACTTCCTCGTTAATTTGGAATTCTTCATGAGTCACATTATCCACTTCAACCATGAGGACTCCAGGGGGGCTGCTCGGATCGACTATTATTTGCTCTCGTTTCTCAACCTCATTTACGTGACGGTTAACTGGACTTCTTCGTCTTTTCTTCCCTTCAATTTTTTCATCAGGTTTTGGTTCATCGGCTTCAATATCAAGTTGCTTGTTGATGCGAATTCTACATATTAAGCTTACAATTAATCAGTTGCATTTGCAGAAAAAGACTTTGCGAAGACCGATTCTTTCAAATAAATGTTCCATGAATACCTGTTCCCATAGAGCGTAACAGACAGATCACCACCCTGCACATGCAAGGTAAATCTTGTTTAGTAAGAATATGAAGGAAGCTTGATCTGACCCTTTGTCACAGACAGGTGGCTCCCTACCTGCAAACAAGTCTGTTCTGGGAGATTGCAATTCAGTGCATGATGATAAAGGTTTATATTTCAGAAAACTCCGTATTTGAATACAGAATGAACATTTTTTTTGAGTTGTTTCAATGTGCTTTAAAAGAACTTACAGCAACTATATCAAATACTGCACTAAAAACTATCCACGGTGTATGAGAGGTTTGTAACTTTAGTATTTGTAAGTAGGGATTTAACTGTACTGACCAAACTCTAGTTTGGCAAAGCAAGAATCAGAGGCTTTAAAAGCAATAGTTTACTGAGAGATTGCCCTCTGAAATACCAGAATTTAAAGATGTGAGCTGAGTGACCTAAATCAATATAGGAGGAATTACCTGGGGGGGGGAAAAAAGCCTCGATTAGCATTCACTGATTTTTCACCCAGTTGTCGCTCAATCCAACTTTGAAATTGGGACATTTTAATGGGATCTTGTGAAGCAGTGTAATTTTGGGCATATTTGCTTGTAGAATACATTATACACTGTCTATATCCTATTGTGAGCTGTTTTTGTGACTGTGGTAAAGCCACTGTGCATAAATGCAAAGCATGTGCAGGTCAAATGCACTCTATTTTTCCAAACATTGGAATATAAAGCTGTACTTTCCTTGCTTCTGCCACTGATGCCTGAGTACACTTCACCTAAGAAAGGCTTCATCCTCTTCCGATTTTGTAACAGCTCTTTTTGTCATATACAATCACAAGAATACTACCCAACGCAATGTTTATTCTGAAAGCCATTCAATGAAGGTTCCAGCTATGCTTCTCAAAATAATTTTTTCAGGCTCTAAAGTCTGGAAAGAACAAAAACAACCTACCTCCTGTGACCCATGACAATCATGCGAAGTTTGTCCTCCATGTCTTGCATCTCATGGATCTGCACAAATGTCCCAGTGTGGTAAATGTCATCCAGGCTTCCTACCATATCTGACTCGTTACTAAATGATGAGAAAATGATTATTATTATTTAGTATTTATATAGCGCCATCTTCCGCAGCGCTGTACAGAGTATATCATCTTGTCACTAACTATCCCTCAGAGGAGCTCACAATCTAATTCCCAAACATAGTCCTATGTCTATGTATGTATTGTGTAGTGTATGTGTTGCAGTCTAGGGCCAATTTAGGGGTAAGCCAATTAACCTATCCGTATGTTTTTAGGATGGGGAGGAAACCGGAGTGCCCAAAAGAAACCCACACAGACACAGGGAGAACATACAAACTCCTTGCAGATGTTGACCTGGCTGGGATTTCAACAAGGGCCCCAACGCTGCAAGGCGAGAGCGCTAACCACTACGCCACCGTACTGACCATGCTGAAGATGCAAGTAAGATAGGATAAAAGGTCACTATTGACATAAAAACAGACATAATGTACACTACTGCAAAGAAGTAAAGCATAATGATGCGATCAGGGGAATCCAGCACTAAAGGAAGCAGTGAGGCTAGGTCCACACTTGTTCATTGCAGATCGGCTCCGTTTCAAACGGATCAGTTTTTTTTTTTGTTTTTTGTTTTTTTTTTTTACAAAAAGAAGAAATCTCTCCATTTGAGAGAGAAAATGGCCTTTTTGCAGCCATGCTGGAGGGGTAGCAGGCAGGAAGAGGGACGTCGCCCCCGCCCCCCTCACCTGGGTCCCCCACATCCCTGCTCGTCCCCCTCCAGCTAGTTTCATTAATTCAAATCATTGAATCAATGAAAAGGTAAGCGGCGAGCGGGGAACTTACTTCCTTGCGTTCCACTGTTCGCCATCGCTTTCTGCAATGCCGCCCAATGAAGTACAGAGGAAGTAAGTAGTCAGTTCCCCGCGTGCCATTGATACAATGATTTTAAATGATTCATCAATAAAACTAGCTGGAGGGGAAGTGGGACCCAGGTGAGGGAGGGCAACCCCCCTCCCCACCGCTGCCCCCTTCCTGCCTGCTACCCCCTCCAGCATGGCGGCCTCCTATCCACCCACAGGCAGGGCTGGGACACAGAAAACTGATCCATTTCTGTGCCCAAAGATGCCTGTGTAGAGGGGGATCTCTTTTTGGATTGATTTTCACTACCCCTGCATGTACCCGGGGCCTGTGAAAAACCTGCAAATCCAGACTGTCTGTTCAGGTTTTCAAAACTGATCCCCCTTAACGGCCACGGATCCCTTTTATTTTTTAGTGAAGATGGACGCCATTTTTAATATTGCTATCCGTGGCTCCGATTTTGATCCAGGCCAAAAAAATGGAGCCATGGATACGTTTTTAGAACAAGTGTGAAACTACTCTTAGGGAGAGAAGTTACTCATACAGAGATTATTCATCGCTGCATACCTTAGCAGCAGAGACAAGGACTGTTGCTTTCACTGTGCAATACTTAGCTAATGGAACTGGGCTGGGGGAACACAAGAAGCGCAGGGAGGATAGAAATTACACCGAGGGGGACAGTGGAAGTGTTACGACTTAAGAATGGATTCAGGTTAAGAATGAACCTACAGCCCCTATCTTGTTCATTAACCAGGGACTACCTATACAATGCACCGATACTTTACTCAGACAAAGAAAAAAGTAATGCTAGTGATATATTAGTCAATGTTTGCGAACAGTGAAAGTAAACGGGTCATTAAAGGTCAACTAAAAATAAAGTAGTATTCTCTCTATAGAAATAAAAAAAAATCTGAGGCATCCCAAAACCATTGTTAGTGTTCCATATATCTAAAAACTTTTTTTTCTTTTTTTCAGTCAAATTAATACATTTTCTGGATCCTTAAAAAATACATAATATGTTGACGACGACGACTCTTAGATTTGATTGACTGGATTCCAAACTCTATACTGGTGGTCACTACCGTTTAGCGATGGCCAATGCGACACATACAGTAATTCTGACTTGAAGCAGGATTATGCATATGTATGCACTTTGAAAATGGTTCAATGGACTCCCTTATAAAGTGGAATTTGACTGGTACATTTTGAAGTTGCATAAATTTGCATAATCCTGCATCAACTTGGAATTATTTGCATTTCACTGTCCCCTACCACTGTACGTAGCTTAGCTATGTCATACATACCTGTCATCTTTCTTGAGAAAGACTCCAGCATATGGCTGGGCAAGTCGTATTTTACGTCTCAGCAGCGCCATTAGTTGTGGGTTCTTGACCTTGAGCAAACAGAAATTTTTAATATGTGTTCTTAAATGTAAGATTTAGAATATGAAAAAAAAAAAAACCAAACAAAAAAAAAAAACTTTTTTAATTCAATATTTGAAATTACAAAAATCTTCAGACTCCAACTCCTCAGTTTATGAAACCACGACTCTGACTGCGGGTGCCCAAAATTGCCCCGACTCCAACTCCACAGCCCTGAATTCAACCCAGGTGGATGGCTTAATACCAACGTCTTTAAATGGTGGATAGACAACACACATCCAGGATGTTAAAAAAAAGAAAAAATATGATACCTACTTACCTGGGGCTTCCTCCAGCCACTGATCAGGAGCAGGGCAGCCACACGCACGTGCAATGTCTACCAACTTAGCGAGGTCAGCATCTGCAACGGAGGGGAATGGCTGGGAGCGGGGCTGCGGTGAGGGATAGATAAGCTGCCAGAGGCTGGAGGAAGCCCCAAGTAGAGGACCTGTCATTTAACTATTTAAGCCGCCTGGACGTGATTGTCATGTCTAGGCGGCTGCTGTTCCGCACGTGTTGTCCCCCGATAGCCCAGAGATCAATTAATGGGGAACATAGTTCCCATTCATTGATCTAAGTTCCTGGTAGAAAGACTGTTTACCTCCCACACCAAAAATTACCCAAATACATTTTTTAATGAAAAAAAAAAATTACAGAAAAAAAAAAAAAATTCAGAAAAAGAAAAATTTACAAACAAATAGTTACCTAAGGGTCTATGGGCATGTGAAGAGGGTACCGGTATATTACGGATTTTTTTTTTTACATTATAAGCTTGTAAATAATAGTGATGGACGCAAAACTGAAAAAATGCACCTTTATTTCCAAATAAAATATTGGCTCCTTACATTGTGATAGGGACATAATTTAAATGGTGTAATAACTGGACAAATACAGCACATAGATTTTAATCATGGTACAGTGTATTATTTTAACCACTTGAGGACCACAGTCTTTTTGCCCCTTAAGGACCAGAGCCTTTTTTTCCATTCAGACCACTGCAGCTTTCACGGTTTATTGCTCGGTCATACAACCTACCACCTAAATTAATTTTACCTCCTTTTCTTGTCACTAATACAGCTTTCTTTTGGTGCTATTTGATTGCTGCTGCGAGTTTTAGTTTTTATTATATTCATCAAAAAAGACATGAATTTTGTCAAAAAAAAAATGACTTTTTTAACTTTCTGTGCTGACATTTTTCAAATAAAGTAAAATTTCCTATACATTTGAGCGCGAAAGTTATTCTGCTACATGTCTTTGATAAAAACAAACAAACATTAAGGCTGCTTACACACAGGGACGTTACAGGCGCACTAGTTAGTGCGCCTGTAACGCTCCCCCAACGCACAGCAATGTAACTCAAGTGGGCTGTTCACACAGCCCACGTTGCGTTACATGCAACGCTGCACGTTGCCCGGAAAGTACAGCATGCTACGGCGTTAGAGCGGCTATAGCCGCGTTAGACTGTTTACACATGTGCAGTAGGGGGAGGAGAGGAGGCGGGGAGAGCCAGCTACAGTAGCCGCGCACATGGCTAATTAATATTCACTGCACTGGCGGCCGCTGATTGGCCTAACGCGGCTCACTCTACCGTCGGCTCTTGCAGCACCATACGTTGTGTTAGGTGCACGTTATGCGACCTTAACGTGGCACCTAACGCAACGTCTTGGTGTGCAAGTAGCCTCAGTGTATATTTATTGGATTGGGTAAAAGTTATAGCGTTTACAAACTATGGTGCCAAAAGTGAATTTTCCCATTTTCAAGCATCTCTGACTTTTCTGACCCCCTGTCATGTTTCATGAGGGGCTAGAATTCCAGGATAGTATAAATACCCCCCAAATGACCCCATTTTGGAAAGAAGACATCCCAAAGTATTCAGTGAGAGGCATGGTGAGTTCATAGAAGATTTTATTTTTTGTCACAAGCTAGCGGAAAATGACACTTTGTGACAAAAAAAAAAAAAAAAAAAGTTTCCATTTCTTCTAACTTGCGACAAAAAAAAAAATGAAATCTGCCACGGACTCACTATGCTCCTCTCTGAATACCTTGAAGTGTCTACTTTGCAAAATGGGGTCATTTGTGGGGTGTGTTCACTGTCCTGGCATTTTGGGGGGCGCCTAATTGTAAGCACCCCTGTAAAGCCTAAAGATGCTCATTGGACTTTGGGCCCCTTAGCGCAGTTAGGCTGCAAAAAAGTGCCACATGTGGTATTGCTGTACTCAGGAGAAGTAGTATGTGTTTTGGGGTGTATTTTACACATACCCATGCTGGGTGGGAGAAATCTCTCTGTAAATGGACAATTGTGTTTAAAAAAAAAATCAAACAATTGTCATTTACAGAGATATTTCTCCCACCCAGCATGGTTATATGTAAAAATACACCACAAAACACATTATACTACTTCTCCTGAGTACGGCGGTACCACATGTGTGACACTTTTTTGCACCCTAACTGCGCTAAGGGGCCCAAAGTCCAATGAGTACCTTTAGGATTTCAAGGGTCATTTTGCGGCATTTGGTTTCCAGACTACTCCTCACGGTTTAGGGCCCCTAAAATGCCAGGGCAGTATAGGAACTCCACAAATGACGCCATTTTAGAAAGAAGACACCTCAAGGTATTCCGTTAGGAGTATGGTGAGTTCATAGAAGATTTTTTTTTTTTTGTCACAAGTTAGCGGAAATTGATTTTAATTGTGTTTTTCACAAAGTGTCATTTTCCGCTAATTTGTGACAAAAAAATAAAATCTTCTATGAACTCACCATACTCCTTACGGAATACCTTGAGGTGTCTTCTTTCTAAAATGGGGTCATTTGTGGAGTTCCTATACTGCCCTGGCATTTTAGGGGCCCTAAACCGTGAGGAGTAGTCTGGAAACCAAATGCCGCAAAATGACCCTTGAAATCCTAAAGGTACTCATTGGACTTTGGGCCCCTTAGCGCAGTTAGGGTGCAAAAAAGTGTCACACATGTGGTACCGCCGTACTCAGGAGAAGTAGTATAATGTGTTTTGTGGTGTATTTTTACATATAACCATGCTGGGTGCGAGAAATATCTCTGTAAATGACAATTGTTTGATTTTTTTTAAACACAATTGTCCATTTACAGAGAGATTTCTCCCACCCAGCATGGGTATGTGTAAAAATACACCACAAACCACATTTTACTACTTCTGAGTACGGCGATACCACATGTGACACCTTTTTTGCAGCCTAGGTGCGCTAAGGGGCCCAACGTCCTATTCACAGGTGATTTTGAGGCATTTGTTTTCTAGACTACTCCTCACGGTTTAGGGCCCCTAGAACGCCAGGGCAATATAGGAACCTCACAAGTGACCCCATTTTAGAAAGAAGACACCCCAAGGTATTCCGTTAGGTGTATGGTGAGTTCATAGAAGATTTTATTTTTTGTCACAAGTTAGTGAAAAATGACACTTTGTGAAAAAAACAATAAAAATCAATTTCCGCTAACTATTGACAAAAAATAAAAATCTATGAACTCGTCATACACCTAACAGAATACCTTGGGGTGTCTTTTCTAAAATGGGGTCACTTGTGGGGTTCCTATACTGCCCTGGCATTTTACAGGCCCAAAACCGTGAGTAGTCGGGAAAACAAATTTCTCAAAATGACTGTTCAGGGGTATAAGCATCTGCAAATTTTGATGACAGGTGGTCTATGAGGGGGCAAATTTTGTGGAACCGGTCATAAGCAGGGTGGCCTCTTAGATGACAGGTTGTATTGGGCCTGATCTGATCGATAGGAGTGCTAGGGGGGGGGTGACAGGAGGTGATTGATGGCTGTCTCAGGGGGTGGTTTGAGGGGAAAATAGATGCAATCAATGCACTGGGGAGGTGATCGGAAGGGGGTCTGAGGGTTTGGCCAAGTGATCAAGAGCCCACACGGGGCAAATTAGGGCCTGATCTGATGGGTAGGTGTGCTAGGGGGTGACAGGAGGTGATTGATGGGTGTCTCAAGGTGTGATTAGAGGGGGGAAATAGATGCAAGCAATGCACTGGCTGGGGTCTGAGGGCGTTCTGAGGGTGTGGGCGGGTGTTTGGGTGCCCTAGGGGCAGATAGGGGTCTAATCTGATGGGTATCAGTGACAGGGGCTGATTGATGGGTGATAAGTGGGTGATTAGATGGCAGAACAGATGTAAACAATGCACTTTGGAGGTGATCTGAGGGTAGGTCTGGGGCAATCTGATGGTGTGGGTGGGTGATCAGATTGCCCGCAAGGGGCAGGTTAGGGGCTGATTAATGGGTGGCAGTGACAGGGGGTGATTGATGGGTGATTGACAGGTGATCAGTGGGTTATTACAGAGGAGAACAGATGTAAATATTGCACTGGCGAATTGATAAAGGGGGGTCTGAGGGCAATCTGAGCGTGTGGGGCGGGTGATTGGGTGCCCGCAAGGGGCAGATTAGGGTCTATTCTGATGGGTAACAGTGACAGGTGGTGATAGGGGGTGATTGATGGGTAATTAGTGGGCGTTTAGAGGAGAGAACAGATGTAAACACTGCACTTGGGTGGTGATCTGATGTCGGATCTGCGGGCGATCTATTGGTGTGGGTGGGTGATCAGATTGCCCGCAAGGGGCAGTTTAGGGGCTGATTGATGGGTGGCAGTGACAGGGGGTGATTAGGGTGTGATTGACAGGTGATCAAGGTGGATAGATGCATATAGTACACAGGGGGGGGGGGGGGGGGGGTCGGTGATCAGGAGGGAGCAGGGGGCAGATTAGGGTTTAAAAAAAAAAAAATAGCGTTTATAGATCGTGACAGGGAGTGATTGATGGGTGATTAGGGGGGTGATTGGGTGCAAACAGGGGTCTGGGGGGTGGGATGGGCGATCAGAGGGAAGGGGGGGGCAGGATCAGTGTGCTTGGTGCAGACTAGGGTGGCTGCAGCCTGCCCTGGTGGTCCCTGGTGGACACTGGGACCACCAGGGCAGGAGGCAGCCAGTATAATAGGCTTTGTATACATTACAAAGCCTATTATACCTAATCCATGCGGCGATCCGGGTGCTAGTAACCCGCCGGCGCTTCCGAACGGCCGGCGGGTTACAGCGCGAGGGGGGCGGAGCCAGTCGCCGGCGGCTGATCGCGTCACAAATTACGCGATCGTCGCATAACCACGCCCGCAGCCGCTCCCGCCGATGGGCGTATTGCGGTCATTTAAGCCCGGACTTTGCCGCCGCCCATCGGTTGGGGGCGGTCCTTAAGTGGTTAAAGCTATAATGGCCGAAAACTGAGAAATACATTTTTTCTTTATATTCCTGTGAAAATGCATTTAGAAAAAAATAATTCTTAGCTAAATGTACCACCCAAAAGAAAGCCTAATTGGTGGCTGAAAAAACAAGATATAGATCAATTCATTGTGATAAGTAATGATTAAGTTATTGGCGAATGAATGGGAGGTGAAAATTGCTCTGATGCATAAGGTGAAAAATACCCGCGGGTTGAAATTGTTAAAGAGACTCCGTAACAAAAATTGCATCCTGTTTATCATCCTACAAGTTCCAAAAGCTATTCTAATGTGTTCTGGCTTACTGCAGAACTTTCTACTATCACAGTCTCTGTAATAAATCAATGTATCTTTCCCCTGTCAGACTTGTCGGCTGTGTCTGAAAGGCTGCCAAGTTCTTCAGTGTTGTGGTTCTGCTATGAACTCCACCTTCCAGGCCCCTCTATGCACACTGCCTGTGTATTATTTAGATTAGGGCAGCTTCTCTCTTATCTTTTACAAGCTGGATAAATCGTCCTCTGAGCTGGCTGGGCTTTCACATACTGAGGAATTACAAACACAGGCAGAGCTGTTTGCTGGAAGAATCAGCCTGACACTTCAGTGGGTGATAGCTGCAGGGGGAAAGAAACACACAAATGTTCTCTTGAGATTCAAAAGGAAGGGTGTATACAGCCTGCTTGTGTATGGATGTATTTTCTATGTGTGGACATACTGTACATCAACCTACTTCCTGTTTTGGTGGCCATTTTGTTTGTTTATAAACAAACTTTTTAAAACTGTTTTTTAACCACTTTTAATGCGGCGAGGATCGGCGAAATTGTGACAGAGGGTAATAGGAGATGTCCCCTAACGCACTGGTATGTTTACTTTTGTGCGATTTTAACAATACAGATTCTCTTTAAGCAATTCCTCCACAGCAGAGGGATATACATATGGCAAGAGAAAGTAAATTGAATCCCTGCTGCACTTTCATTCTACCCAAATTGGATACTAGCTTAAGTCTTGGGTCAAAGATAGAGATTCTCCTTTGGACTCAAAACAGTTTGAGGGCATTTACCTATATTATTCTTCAGGTCCAAATCTCTTTTCTGTACTTCATATTCACCAGGCCTTACCCACAAGCTCCCCATAAATATGTCAGAGCATGAAAAACAGACTCGGGAGTTAACAGGATCTGAGAAAACTGAGTGGAAGTCTGCCAGTTAACAGTCAAGCGCTCAATCAACCTGCACACAATCAAGTGGATTGATAATTGGTTCCGTAAAGACTGGCATGTTTCAGACATGACTGCAGTGTGGGGCATTTCCAAGGTTGCTAGGCAGCAGGCAATATGCTTAACATGTGGTGGACATGCCCAAAGTTAGTATATTTAAGGAGCAGGGTTTACGGAAGTCTTCATGCCCTGTTACATATGATGATACAGAGGGACTCCTGGGAAGCTTTAATCCGTGGGAAAATAAAAGGCCCCAGTAAACCCCCCACCCAAATAAATGGCCTTTTCTTAGAAAAAAAGGACTAGAGCATAACATTTGAATAAGCAGACGTCACATTCTGGATGAACCATTTTTAAATCAATATTAAGTAGCATAATTACAGACTTCATAAGAAGTTTAGAAAAGTAAGGAAGCACTGGACAGGACTTGAACTTCCCACCATTGATAACCTGGCAATAACAGAATTGCAGTCCTGCAAACATTGAGAGAACAAGCCATTCTCCTTTGCTTTACTTTTATCTTTATACACCTGCTTTCTCTCCTCTTTACCCCTTTACTCTTTTTCCAGCTTGTGGAGTGAGGCATTTGGGATTATTCTCCCTACTTTATTAATCCCCTTCCCTGTTGGTTACTCACTGGGATGCAATCGCTAACAATTTCAGGGCAATTGCATCTGTCTTCCCCACAATTCCGGGTGGCTGGCAATTGTGTGTGGATATGTATGCTGAACCTCAGTATACACTCTTATTTTAGATAGTGGCTTGCAACCTTTGTGTATGCTACTTATTTAAAAAAAATAATGGCTTTGATAATTTTGGCTCAAACCGCCATCAAGATTTATCAGCGTCCATTTTGATGCATTCCTGCACATCTTCTGCCTCTAAGTAAAAGTTTGCTGGGTCCTTGAAACCAGGGAAAACTGCCAGAACCATACAACCCTACAAAAACTCCACTGCTCTACAAACAAATCCAAAGTCTTGTTCACACATATAAAGGTTGTCGCCTGGCAGTTAGTGATGGGTCGTTCGCAAACGTTGCTGCGAAAGACAAGAGCCGGTTCTCGGTTTTGAAAGAGCCGATGCCTCAGCCGCCCCACACAGCTCTGATTTGCTGTGTAATAAAGGGCGCTGAAGCATGCTGGGAGATGTAGTCCTCCTCTTGCAGCTTGTAGGCGTGTATGGGGCGGAGCAGAGCAGTAGCAGGAGGGATTGCCCCAGTCAGAAACAGTCTGGAGTTGTCACGGAGATGGGGGCGGGGCTTTTACTCCGATTCTGAGTGGTGTCTAGTGATATTTAATGAAGAGCCGATTCAAAGACGTAAGAGCCGGCTCTTTAATGGGAGCCGATTCAGAAGAGCCGATTCTCCAAGAAGAGCCGGAATTCCCATCACTACTGGCAGTGATCAGGACTCACTCCCTCAAGCAACAGTTTGGGGCAGAGTTTGTAGGCTAGCATGCTGAAGGCACAACTTGATCATATGGTGCATGGGTCTCCTCAAATGCTGTACCAGTTCTATGGAACTCAGCCCATAGTCCCAACAAAGCTTCTGGCAAACCACCTCAGCTGCGTGGACTATGGAATTTACTGTAAAGATGCTGGATGACAGTGACGAAACACACATTCCACAGGAAAGGGGGGGGGGGGTTCTATGACCCCCTTATTACTTGGGTGGTTCTACATTCCACCATAAGCATAGCCATAATATCAGCCACACCTCCTCCTGAGCATCAGAAATGACCCCATTATCATTTACAATGGTGCTTCTTAAGCAAGGGAAGGATTTCTGTATTGTTGAAGACCCACAATCAAAGGCTCATACATTCTGGGCAATACTAACCTATATGAAAAATAGGGGCAAGGGGGCTGGCAACATATTGTTTTGTTTTTGTTTGTTTTTTACTCCCCCTCCTCCCCCCCCCCCCACCCCCCAATGGAAAAATACACTGATCCCCAACTTTTCCTGCACATTCCCTTTTCTGTGCTTTTCACTGACAAATTATATCTGTGTGAAAACACATTGCATAAATACAGGTGTTCAAAAAAAAAAAAAAAACTAAAGGAAACAAACTTATCTGCAAAACAAGTGTACAAATACTTTACTGAGAACTTTGGCATTCCATTTTTCTGGCAGTGGTATGGTAAAGCATTCAATCAAAAAGGGACAGTTCGACGTTAGTAGAGATGAATGCTTACCTCAATTATCTTGACGAACCTGGGAAACACGGGGTTTCTGGACACTGCTATGACAGGGACATTGGGGAAGACTTCGGGCACAATGAGTGGGGCGAGGGCAGTTACGATTGGTGCACTGTAGGCTCCCCCGCCGCTTCCACCGTCGTCCCCACTGCTGCCTTCCTCTCCCCCTTCCCCAGCCGGCGCACCATCATCATCAGAAAAAGCCCCGCCGCTACTCCGATTTCCAGAATCATGCAAGAAGCGACAGTGCAGTAGGGAGCCCTGCTGATGGGCGCTGAACGAGGGGGCAGCGCTGAGACAGCGAGTGATTGGAGTCCTGGGTGATGCAATTGCTGTGTAAGAAGAGCGGCCAGCACCCTGCCCGGCTACTGAGCACAGTCTGCCCCTCAGCACTGAGCTCCACGGGATCAGCTCAGGCATTGTACCCGAGAAGCCGCACTGTCCAAGCCGCCAGCTGCGACTCCATAGCCTCCTCAGATAAGCTGTCATATTCTCTCCGCTGTACCTTCGCCAGCCTTTTTTTCCAGCTGAGAAGCACGCTGCTTCCGACGCACAGTGATGACGTCAATAATACTGCTCGACAGCTAGTTAAAGAGTAACTGTCAGGCTGCAGAAGCTAATTTAAACCTCTATTCTCCTGTGTTAAACAGTTTAGACAGAAGCCAAAAGACATTACTAAAGATAAAAATCTCTCTTACATTTAATGTGTGCTTATCACCAAAGCTAAGCTCCTAAGGAGGACGCAAGCCGCATTCCATACTGCAAAGCATTCTGGGGCCCTCCCCTCGGCTGCTAAGGAGAAGACGGGGTCAAGTTTCAGCAGCTTCTAAACTCACAGCACAGATAAATCTCCGGGAAGATTACTCTGCAGGAGTCCGCTATTGTTCCTAGCCACATGGCTCATTAATATTCACTGCACACTGTGTTATTCTGTACGAGCTGTTCTGTGATCAGAAGCAGGCAGGACATGACGACACATTTGGCTTCACAAACATGGAACCTGCCATGGGCTGTCAGGAGCATCATTCTCTGCATATACTATATACAAATTCTGTGAAATCCAAACGTGGACAGTGAAATGCATATGTAATGTAAGTACAGCCAATCTTTAGCTACTGATATATGTGTTTATTTTCTCTGAGACCTTATACCTAACAGCTCCTCTTTAAAGGGTGACTGGCTGGCTGCAACACAAATTATAGTCAGCAGCAGTCTCTCTGTGGTTTCAGTGGTTGCTGTCCTCTGTGACCTTCATGAGTGCAGCAAGCCATTCACAAGCCATATTAGGTTGAATACTCAGACCGAAACAATGGTGGAACACACTTTGAAACCATACCAAAAAGAAAAAAAAAGTCACCCCTGCAGCCATCCTGTTGTGCGCAGGTCTTCAAAGATCCGGCGTCCCCCCCCACGGCTCCGTTTCTTCATTACCAACTTAAAAGTCCAGGGCCGCACACATCCTCTTTTGCGCTCCCGTAGCCAGGAGCATCCTGCGCAGGCGCAATACGAGAAAATCTCTACTGTAACTCTCAGCAACGGGAGCACAAATCAGGACACACGCGGCCAGGGCTGCGCAGGTGCAGTGGCTATCAACTGGCAGAAGCAAAAGTGAGCTACGGCGGGGGAACGGAGGATCATTCCAGTATGGCGTGGGCACAGGACGACTCCAGGGGGCTGGGAAAAGCCCCAGGTCAGTAAATCCTTTTTTTTTCATCTATCTTCAGTATTGCTTTAAGAGAGGGAAGCTGCAGGATCCTATTGAGGCTTCCTTCGCTCTTCCTTGGTCCCCTGTAGCTGAGTGCGGCCCCATGGAAGAATATCAACAATACATGATTGCTAATCACATCGGGGCCGCACAGCTCCTCTTCCTGGTTTAAGTGCACGCAATAGCCGACTGAGCCCTCCCGTGCATGCACAGTGACACGGAGTCGTGGGGTCCATGCTACTGTGCACGGGTGGGCTCGCACGGCCATTGCACGTACTTAAAGCAGGAGGATGAGATGTGGGGCTCTGATGTGAAGGGGGGCATGCTCAGCAACAGGGGCATGTTATAACCGAGGGATGCCTCAGTAGGATTCTGAGGCTTCCCTCTTCAAAAAGTAAGTAGCAGATTTTGAATCCAAGCTTTGCCTCTGGTTCGCTTTAAGGTGACCATACATTAATATACAATACAATAACATTTGTAAAGCGCTTTTCACCCATAGGATCCAAAGCACGTAGATATGTCTCAGATCAATACAGGGTTGCAGGCTGGACTGTGCTACAGAGAAAATAGGTGTTTATAAATGCCAGACTCAACAGGTGGCTTTTCAGTTTGTACTTAAAGGGAAGGTTCAGGGAAACCTGTAAAAAAAATAAAAATCCCTATCCACTTACCTGGGGCTTCCTCCAGCCCGTGGCAGGCAGGAGGTGCCCTCGCCGCCGCTCCAGAGGCTTCCGGTCGTCTTCGGTGGCCGACCCGACCTGGCCAGGCCGGCTGCCAGGTCGGGCTCTTCTGCGCTCCAAGGACGGGCTCTTCTGCATCCCACGCGGGCGCGCTGACGTCATCGGGCGTCCTCCGGGCTGTACTGCGCATGCGCAGAACTACTGCGCCTGCGCAGTACAGCCCGGAGGACGTCCGAAGATGTCAGCGCACCCGCGTGGGACGCAGAAGAGCCCGTCCTTGGAGCGCAGAAGAGCCAGGTCGGGTCGGCCACCGAAGACGACCGGAAGCCTCTGGAGCGGCGGCGAGGGCACCTCCTGCCTGCCACGGGCTGGAGGAAGCCCCAGGTAAGTGGATAGGGATTTTTATTTTTTTACAGGTTTCCCTGAACCTTTCCTTTAAAGAGTAACTGTTAGGCATTAAATACAAAATTAATTTTCTAGTGCAGGCTGTTATAATAGTTAGGAGGATGCTAACCAGGCAAATCCAAACTTTAAAGAGTAACTGTCAGGCTGCAAAAGCTAATTTAAACCTCTATTCTCCTGTGTTAAACAGTTTAGAAGGAAGCCAAAAAGGCAATACTGAAGTTAAAAATCTCTCTTAGGCCTGGGGCACACCAGAGGAGTTTTTCTGAGCGTTTTGAGTTTTTAAATCTGCTGCTGATGTTATCCTATGTGTCTGTGCACACTGGAGCAATGAGGTTTTGTAAAAAAAAAACATAGCATTACATTGGGAAGAGCTTTTGAAACCTCTAAAAGCTCTTCCCAATGTAATGCTATGGGGTTTTTTACAAAACCTCATTGCTCCAGTGTGCACAGACACATAGGATAACATTAGCAGCAGATTTAAAAACTCAAAACGCTCAGAAAAACTCTTCTGGTGTGCCCCAGGCCTTACTTTTGATGTGTGCTGACAGCAAGGCTCTGTATTCCCAAGCCCTTAAAGAGAACCCGAGGTGGGTTTGAAGAATATTATCCGCATACAGAGGCTGGATCTGCCTATACAGCCCAGCCTCTGTTGCTATCCCAAACCCCCCTAAGGTCCCCCTGCACTCTGCAATCCCTCATAAATCACAGCCACGCTGTTGACAAACGGCTTGTCAGAGCTGGCTGTGTTTATCTCTATAGTGTCAGTCTGCTGCTCTCCCCGCCTCCTGCAGAACTCCAGTCCCCGCCTGCATCCCTTCCCTCCCTGCTGATTGGAGGGAAGGGACGGGGGCAAGGACCGGAGCTATGCAGGAGGCGGGGGAGCAGCTGAGACTGACACTACAGATGTAAACACAGCCTCACAGCACGGCTCTGATTTATGAGGGATTGCAGAGTGCAGGGGGACCTTAGTGGGGTTTGGGATAGCAACAGAGGCTGGGCTGTATAGGAAGATCCAGCCTCTGTATGCAGATAACATTCTTTAAACACACCTCGGGTTCTCTTTAAAAAGGACGAGAGGCCACATACCATACAGCAAAGCATTCTGGGGCCCTCCCCTTGGCTGCTAGTGAGAAGTTACAGGCTCAAGTTACAACAGCATGTAATGCAGCCCAGCTCACAGCACTGATAAATCTGCGGCAGAGTACACTGCAGGAGTCCGCTATTGTTCCTAGCCACATGGCTAGTTAATATTCACTGCACAGTAGTGCTATTCATTACCAGCTTTTTTGTGAGTGGAATCATCAGGAAGCAGGGAGGATATGACATCACAATTGGCTTCATAGGAGACAGACAAACATGGAACCTGCCATGAGCTGTCAGGAGCATCATTCTCTGCAAATACTATATAAAAATTCTGTGAAGTACAAACGTGGACAGTGAAATGCATATGTAATGTAAGTACAGCCAATATTTAGCTACTGATATATGTGTTTATTTTCTCTGAGACCTTATACCTAACAGCTCCTCTTTAAAATCAATCTTACTGTGCTCCTTCTCTCCCCATGCCCCCAGGCTCTAAGATGGTTCGCAGACTAGCACAGACGCAAAAGAGAAGTGACATGCTATGCTGTATCAGCCTGATTGCTGAAGCCTCTGTCACTCACCTCTCTGCGCTGTGATTGGATGCCTGCTCTCCGCTTCACTCTCTACGTTTCAGCCGCATTAGTGCGCAGGGAGGTGGGCCAGAGGCTGTCTCTTGTCACTGTCCTCGGCCCCACTCCTCCAGAGGCATGTGGGCTCCTTCTCTGCTGCATCTGCCGCCTGCAGAATTCTCCCTCTTCCGCGTGCTGAATATTGGGGAAGGATAAAGGAGCTGCACACAGACTCCCTGAATAATGGTTCTAGGTGCTGCAGTTCCCTTCTTTCCTTATGCCTCCATGGCAGCACATTGGGTAATGGCCCCGCCCACTTACCCCATAGGACCAGTCAATATTTAAATAAGGCTTTGAGGAGGTGCTCGCTGTCTTTTTTCTCTGTCCTCACCTCATAGGATCAGATGCTGCAGTCGTTCTGCAGAAAATTTTTCTTTTACACCTACCTGACTGTCTCTTGCAGTCGCCACACATCTGCCTCCCTGTGTAAAGGTCCCCCTGTTAAACCCTATAAATTAGGGCTATGGTGGGCACCCCGTTCTGCTGGTCTTGGGGGTTGAAGTACAGCATGCTAAATATGGGCACTAAAAGTGCTGGCAGAGCATAGGCTGGAATTTCTTTTTGGTATATTGGTACTAAATGTGCCTTACGGGCCAGTGTCCTACCTGCAGTTCTTCTATCCTGTTGTTCTTTCTTTGGCGTGCGTTCCAGCTTTCCTCGGAGCTGGAACGCATGGAGGAGATGTTTGGGGGGCGTGGCTTCCGTCCCCGTGCTCGCAGTCGGCCTTTCTCATTTGCCGCCGCGCTGTAATGGCCGGGGGTTCTCTCTCCGGCATACGCTTGGACTGGCCGGCTCCTCCCCGCGGCGCTCTGATTGGCTGGCGGCTCGGGTGGCTGTGCGGCTAGCGCTTCCCCGCCCAGTGGGCCTCTGACGTCGGAGCCGCGCTCTGATTGGGCGGCGGCTCCGTGCACGCTCCGGCTGTCCGCCCCCTGGTCAGAAGGGGGGAAGAGATTTAAACCAGCGGCGGCAGCGGTCGCCGCTGATGCTGATTCGGGCAGCATGGATGCGACCTTCCAGGAGCAGGAAAGCGACATGGAGGAGGTGGAGGTGGAAAGGTAGGCATGGATTATGCTTCACCTCTACTGTGCATGCCTGTGGGCTAATGTCAGGGGTGGGGGGTGGTGTGTGGGGGGAGTTGGTGGAGTTGTTAGAATGATTATTGTTGTGACTAATGATTTTGCCTGTGTTCCTTGCTACACGTTAGTTACTTTGGTTTCTACTGTCTTTCTCACTTTCAGCTGTCAGTTGTCAGCCTTACTTCAGGACACGGTTGCACCCCTAACAGATCAGCAAACTAATGATAGGTAGGTGTTTTATCAGGTAGGTTATCTTCCCTGGGAGTGCATAAGTTCAAAATAGTCATAATTATGACTATGTTTTTCAGCCCAAGAAGAAGTCGGGACTCTAGACCTGGAGGAAAAGCACCCCAGAAGTCGTCCCCTCCACGCTACTATTCAAGCTCTAGAAGATACGACTCTAGGAGCCGTTCTCCACCAAGAACCGACTACAGGGACCGCTACCAGGATGATTATTATTCTTATCAAGACTATTATGAGTCACCTAGGAGACATCACTCACACGACTACCGGCATCACCGTCCGGACAAGCGTGCATGCTGGGCATGCGGAAACTCCGTGATACCAGGAAAGTTAGTCTGTGCCGACTGCTTTTCCCAGAGGTCTGAAGCACCTGAACAGTCATCAGTTGATGTGTCTGGATTAATTAAAAAAGCAGTACAGGAATCGATGGAAACTTACATTGCGAGCCTTCCCGCCCAGGCTGCTGACCCTCACGCTACATCTAGCGAACCCACAACAGAAAGCTCTGCTGAATGCGGATTCGATTTCGCCCTAGTCCCGCCATATATCCGGGCAGTAAGGGAAGCTATCGAGTGGGAATCTGAGGATGAAATAGGGGATTCATCCACTAAACTGAAGGAGAAGAAGAGGTACTATAAACATCTCCAGAAATCCAAAGACACCTTTCCTTACCTAGCGGAAATAGAGGAAGTTATTAAAGATGAATGGCACAGAATAGAAAAGAAACCGCCAATGGCGAACCGTTTGGCAAAACTCTATCCCTTACCGGAAGATGATGTAAAGGCGCTGGACAATGCGCCCACAGTGGATGCGTCAGTAATGAGGTTAGCAAAACACATGACCCTACCGCTGGAAGATTGTATCTCTTTCAAAGATGTACTTTTAAGGAAGGCCGACCAGGACCTTAAGAAAATATACACCACCGCAGGCGGAGCATGCAAACCGGCTATCACATTAGCTGTGGTCGGGAAAGCCATCAGAGCTTGGACGGAAAATATTGAGGCCGCAATCAAATCGGAAGTTGATAAAGACTCATTACAGCCTTGAAGGATTTGAAGCTCTCCGCTGACTTCATTGGTGAGGCATCCTTTGACGTGGTGAGATGCGCATCCCGCGCTATGCTATACTCGGTAACAGCAAAGAGGGCTCTTTGGCTCAGATCCTGTTCGGCTGACATTAATTCAAGGCAAGCATGGTGCAAGATTCCGTTCGATGGGAAAGCCTTGTTTGGCGAGAGAATGGACTCAGCTATCACCAGAGTAACGGGAGGGAAGTCCGGATTACTACCCCAGGACAAGAGACCTCCCAGACAAAATTATACTCCATCACAACAGCAAAATAGATATAAGAACGCTAAAGCTTATAGACCAGGAAGAAGTTTCAGGAAGGATTGGCAAAGTTCCCAGGGAGCACTTCAGAGACTGACAAAGCAAAAGTCAACACCAAATCCTTCCACACAAAAGAAGTCCTTTTGACAGTTCATCTGTCCAGGAGTTGCCGGTGGGATCCAGACTAAAACATTTCAGCAGAGTTTGGGAGGAGGAGATAATTTCCACATGGGTAAACACGACGATATCCGTAGGCCACTCCTGGACGTTCAAACAAGTTCCAGAACAAACATTTGTTCCAACGAAGATCCCAAAGTCGAGACAAAAGAGGGACATCTTATACTCATACATCCAGGAATTGATGGACAAACAGGCAATATCACCGGTTCCTTTACTACAAAGAGGGAAGGGATTTTATTCCCCACTATTTTTTGTACAGAAAAAGTCAGGAAAACTCCGTCCAGTATTGGACTTGAAGAGACTGAATCATCATATAAATTTAGAAAGTTTCAAGATGGAGTCACTGCAATCGATAAAGAAAGCGATAAAGAAAAACGATTGGATGTTATCTGTAGATCTCCAAGATGCTTACCTCCACATCCCCATTCGCGAAGATCTGCAAGAGTTCCTGAGATTCGCAGTAGGAGAAGACCATTATCAATTCATGTGCCTGCCCTTTGGCATTTCCACCGCCCCTCGTACCTTCACGAAGGTCTTAGTCTCGGTCATAGCCAACCTCAGAGTTCAAAAGCTGCGTGTGTACCACTACCTGGACGACATCCTACTGCTAGGCGACAGTCAAGAGGAAATCCTTCAGGAAAGGGATACCCTAATAAACAGCTTGATGAAGTTTGGATGGTTGTTGAACTTGGAGAAGAGCCAGCTAACTCCAACACAGGATCTAGTGTTTTTGGGGGCCAGGTTCCAGACTCGACAAAACTCGATATCAATACCCCCAGAGAAGATCCCTGTCATACAGAACAAGGTGAGGGAGATGTTATCCTACTCAGTGGCATCTGCGAGGGTGTGCCTCAGCCTATTAGGCACCTTATCCTCGACCATCCCTATGCTTCCATGGGCCCATTGGCACATTCGGGACTTTCAGGCAGGGTTTCTGCATCAATGGAACAGGGTGAATTTCAACCAACGTATCTTATTGTCCAAAGTGATGAAGGACAGTCTTCTCTGGTGGTTACTGAACCACAAAATCACTCAACACTTGCAGTTGGTGCCGGACCCCCCAATAGTAATAACAACAGATGCCAGCAAGAGGGGATGGGGAGCAACGTGCAGCCAGGTAGCAGCTCAGGGATTCTGGAGTCAAGGAATATCTTTAGAATCATCAAACGCACGAGAACTGAGAGCAGTCCTGCAAGCCCTGCAGTCATTTCTATCCAGGATAGTCAAAAAGAACTGTTTGATTCGAATAGACAACAAGACAGCGGTGGCATACATCGAAAGACAGGGGGGAACTCGGAGCCATTCGCTGTCAGAGATAGCCAGTCGCATCTTCCGACTGGCGGAGGACAACCTACTATCTCTCCATGCAGTATATATACCAGGAGTACTGAATACGGAGGCGGATTTTCTGAGCCGCAAAGAGATGGACAACAACGAGTGGTCATTAGACCAGGAATCGTTTTCACTAATCTGCAAGAGATGGGGCCCTCCACAGATAGACATGATGGCAACTCGACTGAACGCGAAGTGCAAAAGATTCATGGCGAGGTACTCGTTCAAGGGTGCAGAAGCGATCGACGTCTTGACGGCCCCTTGGAACTTTACGAACGGATATGTATTTCCTCCAGTTCCAATGATATACAACCTGCTAATGAGATTACAACAGGAGCCAGTAACAGTGACAGCAGTCATACCCAACTGGCCTCGACGTCCGTGGTACCCCCTACTATTGAGTCTACAAGCAGAGGAGCCTCTTATGCTCCCAGTGAAGAGGATGTTACTGTCGCAGGGACCATTACTCCACCCGAATCCGGGTCGGTTGAATTTATGGGCATGGAGGTTGAGAGGGGGAAACTGGAGCAGTTAGGTTGCTCAGCTGGAGTAATTGACACGCTACTCCAAGCCAGGAAACCCTCAACCAATAGAACATACCACAGAATCTGGGAAAGGTTCTCAGCCTTCGCTACGGCGACATCTTTCAATCCGCTACAACCTCTACCTCAGCAAGTCTTGGCCTTTCTGCAGACGGGAGTAGAAAAGGGGCTAAGTTATCATGCCATAAGGGTCCAAATATCAGCTATTTCGGCCTTATCGGACTTTAGGTGGGCACTGCACCCGTTAATAAAACAATTCATGTTAGCAGTGATGAAGATAAGACCTCCAAAGAAAATATCCTATTCCCAATGGGACCTTCCCTTGGTACTGGAATTCCTGTCGGGGAGTCCGTTTGAGCCGCTCCTTAATTGTTCATTATGGAATCTAACACTCAAGTCTGTGTTTCTGGTAGCGATAACGTCCGCCCGCAGGGTGTCGGAACTCAGTGCTCTAGGATGCAGGGAGCCATATCTGACCTTTTTCCACGACAGAGTTCAACTCAAACCCGTGGATTCCTTCTTGCCAAAAGTTGTAAGGTCCTTTCATATTAATCAGGATTGGTCGCTCCCAACTTTCCAAAATGAAGCAGATTCAGCACTACACACTTTAGATGTCTCTAGAACATTGAAGGCCTATCTAAAAGCAACGGAGTCTATCAGGAAATCGGACCGGTTATTTGTCGTTCCTTCGGGGTACAGAAAGGGACAGATGGCGTCCGCAAGAACAATTGCATCGTGGTTAATTAAAACGATACAGGGGGCATATCGGGCTATCAGTTTGCAACCCCCGGAGTCGATCAGGGCGCACTCTACCAGAGGGATTTCCTCCTCGTGGGCAGCATACTCCAACGTCTCCGCCTCTAAAATTTGCCAGGCCGCTAATTGGTCAAGCATTAATACTTTTATTTCACACTATAAAGTTGATGTGTCTACTGATACTTCTTTGGAATTTGGGAGAGCTGTAATCTCCGCGGCATGTTCTCATGAATAAAATTTTCTGTTATTTTTTGGCAGCATATTCTGTCTCCCTCCCTTATTTCTACTAGTTAGATCCCAATGTGCTGCCATGGAGGCATAAGGAATACGGAAAATTGTTACTTACCTATCGGTAATTTTCCTTTCCTGATGCATCCATGGCAGCACATGGATCCCACCCATCTATTCGGTGAGGATCCTAGCTACAAAGACAGCGAGCACCTCCTCAAAGCCTTATTTAAATATTGACTGGTCCTATGGGGTAAGTGGGCGGGGCCATTACCCAATGTGCTGCCATGGATGCATCAGGAAAGGAAAATTACCGATAGGTAAGTAACAATTTTCCGTAATACTCTCTGCACTGCCTCTTGTGGTAGTGCATACAACAGATGGGAACGCCAGCAGTTGGATACATTATTAGGTGAGTCTGTGCCTGCTGCCTTTATCCTCCCCGCTGTGCTCTGAATCCGTGCGGGGAGGAGGGGGATGCGGAGAGGGGGATTCTTTAACCTGGAGGGTACAAGATGGCTCCTGCCAGGAAAATAATATAAATTGAAAATTAAAAGAAACCAAAACATGGACAGTGCATTACATCTGATGTGTAAGTAGAGCAAGCATTTATCTACTTACATATGTATTTTTTTGTGAGGGGGCATATGATGGCTAACAGTTGTTCTTTAAAGGACCACTATCGCGGAAAAAAGTAGGCAGTTAAAATCTGATAGAACCGACTGGTTTTGTTCCAGTCCATCTCCTCATGGGGGATTCTCAGGGTTTTCTTTGTTTTCAACAGCATTTCCTGAACAGCAGTTTAACTGCCAAAATAGTAAGATACCAGCCGGCCTCCCTAATCACTTGCACACTATTTTGTCAGTTAGACTTTGCAACTGCTGTTCAGGAAATGCTGTTGAAAACAAAGAAAACCCTGAGAATCCCCCATGAGGAGATGGACTGGAACAAAACCATTCGGTTCTGGCAGATTTTAACTGCCTACTTTTTTCATGGTAGTGGTCCTTTAACCTCCCTGTCGGTAACCCCGAGCTGAGCTCGGGGTAGGAAAAAATGACCCAGAGCAGTAATCCCGAGCTCAGCTCGGGGTAGTGAATTTCCTGCTTTAATGGATGTTATGGAGTCTCGAGCACGGTCGGCGCTGTGCTGCGGGACTCTGGCCACTCACCCCAGCTGTCCTCTGCTTTCTCTGGCCTCCGGGATCCCCATATCCCGGCTCTTCTTCCGTGGACCCGGCGGCCAATCAGTGTGGCGGTGTCGGCGGTTTGGCGTGACATCATCAGGGGCAGTAACAATTTTTAAAGTGGAACTATAGTGCAGCACAGGACAGAAGGAAAACAGAGAAATACGATGTATATGTATATACTGTGTATATATATATATATATATATATATATATATATATATATATATATATATATATATATATCTGCCCATAAATATTCATATCCATGGCAAATTTTGCTTTAAAGGAATCAGGGAAAAATTAAAAAATCACCGTTACTCACCTGGAGCTTTCTCCAGCCCCTTGCAGCCGACTTTTTTTGACGGAAATGACACAGGTGTCTCTCAAAAGATAATAAGACTATGTACAAGAGGCATTATTGTGGAGAAAGAAATTCTCAGCTTTTATTTACATTTGAGCAAAAAAGTGTCCAGTCCAAAATTATTCATATCCTTCTCAATAATCAATAGAAAAGCCTTTATTGGCTATTACAGCAATCAAACGCTTCCTATAATTGCAGACCAGCTTTTTGCATGTCTCCACAGGTATTTTTGCCAATTCATCTTTAGCATTAATCTCCAAATCTTTCAGGTTGGAGAGTCTTCTTGCCATCACCCTGATCTTTAGCTCCCTCCTCAGATTCTCAATTGGATTGAAGTTAGGACTCTGGCTGGGCCACTCCAAAACGTTAATGTTGTTGTCTGCTAACCATTTCTTCACCACTTTTGCTGTGTGTTTTGGGTCATTGTCATGCTGAAATGTCCACTGGTGCAGACTGCCTGATGCTGTCGTTGAGAATCCTTATGTATTGCTCTTTTTTCATGGTGCTGCTTACTGTGATTAGGTTCCCTGGTCCATTGGCTGAAAAACACCCCCAAAGCATTAGGTTCTTACCACCATGTTTGACAGTGGGGATGGTGTTCTTTGGGTTAAAGGCTTCTCCTTTTTTACTCCAAAATGAAGGAAACATCATTGTGACCAAACAATTCAATTTTTGTTTGTTATCTGACCATAACACAGAAGACCAGAAGTCTTCTGCTTTGTCCAGATGAGCATTTGCAAAGGCCAAGTGAGCTTTTGTGTACCTTATCTAGAGAAGTGGCATCCTCCTTGGTCTGCATCCATGGAACCCAGCAGTGTGCAGTGTCCGTTGGATTGTCTGCCTTGAGACATTGCCACCAGCAGAGCCCAGATTCCCCAGGATGGCCTTGGTGGTGATCCTTGAATTCTTTTTCACCTCTCTCACTTTCCTCCTGGCCAGCACAGGTGTCACTTTTGGCTTCCGACCACATCCTCCGAGATTTTCCACAGTGTGAAACATCTTGTATTTTTCAATAATACTTTGCACTATAGCCACTGGAACTTGGAAACATTTAGAAATAGCCTTTTAGCCCTTTCCTGACTTGTGAGCAGCCACAGTGCGCAGCCGCTGCTGTTTTTCACCTGTTGTGCTGATTAAAACAGTTGTTCCTAATTAATCAGCGTAATTAGGATGCTTTAGAACAGCTTGGACTATTTGGAATGGTATAGAACTTTTTGCTCAAATGGACACTTTTTGCTCAAATGTAAATAAAAGCTGAGAATTTTTTTTCCACAATGCCTCTTGTACATAGTCTTATCTATTGGGAGACACCTACGTCATTTCCAGTCAACAAATTACTTGCTGGTTGAATAAAAGTAACTTTAAATCAAAATTTGCCAGGGTTATGAATAACCATGGGAAGCACTGTATGTATATATGTATATATAGTGGGTTGCAAAAGTATTCGGCCCCCTTGAAGTTTTACACATTTTGTCATATTACTGCCACAAACATGAATCAATTGTATTGGAATTCCACATGAAAGACCAACACAAAGTGGTGTGCACATGAGAAGTGGAACGAAAATCATATATGATTCCAAACATTTTTTTACAAATAAATAACTGCAAAGTGGTGTGTGCATAATTATTCAGCCCCCTTTGATCTGAGTGCAGTCAGTTGCCTATAGACATTGCCTGATGAGTGCTAATGACTAAATAGAGTGCACCTGTGTGTAATCTAATGTCAGTACAAATACAGCTGCTCTGTGATGGCCTCAGAGGTTGTCTAAGAGAATATTGGGAGCAACAACACCGTGAAGTCCAAAGAACACACAAGACAGGTCCAAGACAGGTCAGGGATCAAGTTATTGAGAAATTTAAAGCAGGCTTAGGCTACAAAAAGATTTCCAAAGCCTTGAACATCCCACGGCGAACTGTTCAAGTGATCATTCAGAAATGGAAGGAGTATGGCACAACTGTAAACCTACTAAGACAAGGCCGTCCACCTAACCTCACAGGCCGAACAAGGAGAGCGCTGATCAGAAATACAGTCAAGAGACCCATGGTGACTGCAGAGATCTACAGCTCAGGTGGGAGACTCTGTCCATAGGACAACTATTAGTCATGCACTGTACAAAGTTGGCCTTTTATGGAAGAGTGGCAAGAAGAAATCCATTGTTAACAGAAAGCATAAGAAGTCCCGTTTGCAGTTTGCCACAAGCCATGTGGGGGACACAGCAACCATGTGGAAGAAGGTGCTCTGGTCAGATGAGACCAAAATTGAACTTTTTGGCCAAAATGCAAAACGCTATGTGTGGCAGAAAACTAACACTGCACATCACTCAGAACACACCATCCCCACTGTCAAATATGGTGGTGGCAGCATGATGCTCGGAGGGTGCATCTCTTCAGCAGGGACAGGGAAGCTGGTCAGAGTTGATAAGAAGATGGATGGAACCAAATACAGGGCAAACTTGGAAGAAAACCTCTTGGAGACTGCAAAAGACTTGAGACTGGGGTGGAGGTTCACCTTCCAGCAGGACAATGACCCTAAACATAAAGCCAGGGCAACAATGAGATGGTTAAAAACAAAACATATCTATGTGTTAGAATGGCCCAGTCAATGTCCAGATCTAAATCCAATTGAGAATCTGTGGCAAGATCTGAAAACTGCTGTTCACAAACGCTGTCCATCTAATCTGACTGAGCTGGAGCTGTTTTGAAAAGAAGAATGGGCAAGGATTTTAGTCTCTAGATGTGCAAAGCTGGTAGAGACATACCCTAAAAGACTGGCAGCTGTAATTGCAGCAAAAGGTGGTTCTACAAAGTATTGACTCAGGGGGCCGAATAATTACGCATACCCCACTTTGCAGTTATTTATTTGTAAAAAATGTTTGGAATGATGTATGATTTTCGATCCACTTCTCACATGTACACCACTTTGTATTGGTCTTTCACGTGGAATTCCAATAAAATTGATGCATGTTTGTGGCAGTAATGTGACAAAATGTGGAAAACGTCAAGGGGGCCGAATACTTTTGCAACCCACTGTATATACATATACACACACATACTATATATATATATATATATATATATATATATATATATATATATATATATATATATTTTACCTTGTCTAATTCATACTCATTTGTCTCTAATCACAAGTGGTGATTTAATTTCTCCCGTGTCACCTGACTGCCATGGCAGATAAGCTCATTTCAAAGCACAGGATGACGATATAGCCATTTGGTTCCCAACTGTTTCTGAGCTAAGTGCTTCTGCCTTACTGTTACCGATTTTTGCCTGGATTTTGACTACTCTCTGCCTGCCACCTCCACTGACTTCTGCCTGGATTTTGACTACTCTCTGCCTGCCGCCTGCACCGACGTCTGCCTGGATTTTGAGTAAGGGAAGATTTAGGAAAAGGCTGCTACACTCACACTCACCAGGCAAATGGGAGCAGTAAAGTCATGGCCAAACTTCAGTAGTAGTAAACAAAGGAAAATGCCGCTGCACCAGATAAGGTGAAAATAGGAAAATCTTTTTTCTTTAATCCAACATCACAGCATACAAATAAAAGCTCACGCGTATCGGAGCGGAGATAGCTCCTTAAAGTGGACCCAAATTAAAAATACAAGATTTCAGAAATATAATCTATTTTCTAAATTATAATAATAAATAGCAGCCTTTTTTCAGCTGCAGGATAACAAATATAAAATATTTTACATTTATTGGAGGAACCTCTCCCTTCCTTTCATATTGCCGGGACAGAATCTGGCAGACTGGTGGAGAAGGAGGTGTCTGGCAAAGGAGGAATTGCTAATGGCTGCCACCTGTATAGCCCTAGTTATGAAAAGAGAAGGGTGAAAAGCATGCACTGAAATGCTCATAGGCTTGAAGGAGTGTTTATTTATCTTTGTATGTGTCAGAGTGGTGCAACTAAATATTTTGAATAAAAAAAATGTTTGGTTTAGGTCCGCTTTAACCACTTTACCCCCACGCGTACGGATTTCTCCACCCCTTTTTTCCCTCCTAAAAAACCAGGGATGGAGAAATCCGTACCTTCCGCGCTACCGCCGCTGTCCGCGCTCCCGCCGCTCGTGCGCGTGCACCCGCCGCTCGTGCGCGCGCACCCGCCGCTCATGCACGCCGCCGCCCGCTCACCCGGAGATCAATGAACGGGAAAATCCATTCCCGTTCGTTGATCTAAGCCCCCGCAATGATCTGCTGCTTCTTTCAGAAACAGCGAGATCATTGTGAGTCTCCCAGCCTCCTACTGCTTCCTGTAAGCGTCCTTCTGGATGCTTACAGGTCGCATGTAAACAAACACTCTGTGGCCATCTTGTGGCCAAATAGTAAACTACACCCTAAAAGCATTTTACATATACAAACATTACATTTACACAATAAATTAACTCATTACCTCCCTCACTCCCCAATTTTTATTTTTATTTTTGTAATTAAAAAAAAAAAAAAAATACAATAAAAAAAAAAAAACATAAATAGTTACCTTAGGGACTGAACTTTTTAAATATTTATGTCAAGAGGGTATAACATTGTTACTTTATAAACTGCGGGCTTGTAATTAGGGATGGATGCAAAACTGAAAAAAATGCACCTTTATTTCCAAATAAAATATTGTCGCCAAACATTGTGATAGCGACATAATTTAAATGGTTTTATAACCGGGACAAATGGGTTAATACATTTCATGGGTTTTAATTACAGTAGCATGCTTTATTTAAAAACTATAATGGCCGAAAACTGAAAAATAATAATTTTTTCCCACATTTTTTCCTATTTCCCCATTAAAACACATTTAGAATAAAATAATTCTTGGCATAATGTCCCACCTAAAGAAAGCCTAATTGGTGGCGAAAAAAACAAGATATAGTTCATTTCATTGGGATAAGTAATAATAAAGTTATAGACGAATGAATGGAAGGAGCGCTGAAAGATGAAAATTGCTCTGGTGGTCAGGGGGTAAAACCCCTCAGTGGTGAAGTGGTTAATCATAGCTTCCAACTACATGTATTGCATAGATTATATAGGTAGGTGAACACACCCATGGGTTTTACCCTAGATCTTAAAGAGATATACACATATATTAAAATAGTGTGAACCACTACAATGTATTGCATACAAAAATGAAACATCAAATATAGCTGTAAAAACACATAGAAAAACTGCACGAGATATAAAATGTATCCAATTACATCCAATAATATATGAGGTTATTTTAAACATATATCATCAATTAGTAAGGGATATCATTATATCATACAATGGGCGCAATTTGCTGCGATTCGCGCGATCGCGGACTTTTGCGCGTGCGATTCACGCGATCGCAGACTTTTGCACGCGCAATTTACCGCGATTCACACAATCGCGGACTTTTGCGCGCGCAATTTGCCGCAAATTGCGCGCACAAAAGTCCGCGATCGCGCGAATCGCTGCAAATTGCGCGCGCAAAAGTCCGCAAAAAAGTTTGCACCGCTTTGTGAATCAGGCCCAATGTATATAAACCTACCGGTTAGCCACCCTACAACCACCATGAGGCACAAAGAGTCCAGCAAAAGACACAGAGAAATGGCTGCAGGCCATGGATCACCAACTCACGTATAGTAAAACATGTTTAAGTCTAACTTAAAATGTAATCCTGAAGGTGAACGTGTCCCCAACTTCCAGATCCAGAAAGCCTCCCGTTTCAACAGGGTTCTTTATAAATCCCCTCCCCTTAAAGGACTTGTCACCCTCTCAATCCCCTGGGATTAGAGATGTCCCGAACGGTTCCCCGGCGAACTTCGGTGGTTCGCGTTCGCCTGCCAAAGGCGAACTTTCCCGGAAGTTCGATTCGCCCCATAATGCTCTATTGAGCAGAACTTTGACCCTCTACATCACAGTCAGAATCAGACTGCACTCACTGCTGGAGCCCCCCCCCCCCCCTCCTTATAAAAGGCAAGGTCCTTGTGCCATTTGACTCACTCATCTGCCTACACTAATTAGTTAAGAAACAGCTGCTACACACACTCTGCTAGGGAGAGTTTAATTAGCCTCTTCTAGGCTTACTCCTCCCTCCACCCTCCTACCCTTCTACCCATTTCCTCCTACCGGAGGGAGGAGGGTCTCATCTGCCAGGGAATTACAGTATTTCAAAAGCCAGCTTACATACCGTGGCTGGGAATTGAACCCAGGTCTCAGTGTATGGTAGGTAACTAACATATCCATTATACCACCAAAACTACTAGCTGAAGCTAGCCTAGCATGTACCATTTATGCTCAATCCAAAAGAAAAATTAGACAAGACAAATAACATTTATATCATGCTTTTCTCCTGGCAGACTCAAAGCACCAGAGCTGCAGCCACTAGGGCACGCTCTATAGGCAGTAGCAGTGTTAGGAAGACTTGCCTAAGGTCTCCTACTAGGTGCTGGCTTACTGGACAGAGCCGAGATTCGAACCCTGGTCTCCTGTGTCAGAGGCAGAGCCCTTAATCATTACACCATCCAGCCACTGCTTAAGGATTTGTAGCCAGGCATGGCCTTGCATTTTGTGTTCAACAGTTGTCCAAAGAAAACCCCAGATAGCCAGGTAGATTAATCTCTCTCTCTCTCTCTCTAGTAGGGATGGTCGCCGCTTTCCGCGGAATTGTATTTTTGAGCATAAATGGATTGAGCATAAATGGTACATGCTAGGATGGCTTCAGCATGTAGTGTTGGTGGTAAAGTGGCACTGATCAGGGGCTTGATCAGGCTTGATCAGGGGCAAATATAAAAGTGCAAGGTGCTACCAGTGTCAATACATAAAGTGAAACATCAAGAAAAATAAAAAACAGAGTTGCAAATCTGCAGCATAGCCTTTAAAGCTATCTGTGTCTGGCCTGCACAGATAGCCGTGAGGCTATGCTTAGACTATATCCAGAGTTCTCCCTTAAGAAACATAATTCTGATAATTTTAGTGGTACATCATGCGTTGTGGAAGGTCATTGCGTTTTATCTGTTTAAATGTACAGACAGCTAGGTACTGTCAGGGACTAGAAGGTTAAACAATCACAGCAGGAGAATCAACACAAGTTTTCCTGAAATACAGAAGAAAACCAAAATATGGCTTGGAGTTCTCGGACCTGCGTAGTAGGTATGCTGTCCATCACATGCTCATAGAAGCCAATAGAAATCTCCTAATGTGATGGACAGCTGGCCCACAGCCCACCTGTAGTAGGGTGGGCCTACTTAACACTTGTTAAGTTGGAGAGTTTTCTGTATATAACATGTAGCCATAATTTAGAGTGGAGATAGTATTCGCTTGACTCAGCTGTTTAGAGCCCATGTACATTCTTATTTGTGTTTCCTGTATCTCGCTTCTGTAACCAAGGCTGAGCAGCGTATGTAAGGCGGGCTCATGCAATAAATCTTGTTGACTTGGAGCATCTGTGATATGCGTATTAAGCTATGGAATACTGTCTGAACTTTGATTGGTGAGAAACAAATTGCAGTCATTGGAATGCTGGTGCCAACCAGTGGTTACCAAGGGCAACCACTTAATAAGATTTTCTCAGTGGTGCCGAAACCCTATCTGATCCTGTATAAATAACAGACCAAAGGAGCAAAAAGACCTTAAACCTGTCACAAGCCCCCTAGTGGCCAGACCGCACAATGCCTTCCAATCGGTTTCAGCACACAGATTACCCAATCTGTGGTCGCAATCGGTGCACAGAAACCACTGGAATTTTGGCAGGAGACAGGCTAGAAGGGAGCTTGTGAGTTACAGTACCACAAATTACACACTATTTCAGGGTATAGAACTGCCACCACTCCTGCAGAAGGGCAGGAGACCTAACCTCACTGATACTAATACCTGCAAATAAAACTGTTAAAACACACTCTTTTATCTAGCTATCAGCAGTAGTAGCGACTTTTTTTGGAAGGCTAGGATTCGTTTTGTATTGCTGAATAGTTGGCTTAACCAAAAAATAAATTATTTATAGAAGTCTTTTATTTTAAATGCAACATAAATAATTAATAGATACAGAAAATAATTAAAATCAACAATTATGGAGACCATAGTAGCGCAGTATAAAAATAAAAAGGGAAGAAAACATTAATACTTAGTTCCAGGAGAAAATATGTCCTTTCTGGGAAACCACGTGAAGTTCTTTTGTTTCCGGCGCAAAGTTCAAACAAAAATGGCCGCTGCTCAGTCCTCAGAGCAACAGCATGCCTTTGTGAGATGGAATTTGGAGGACTCAAGGGAGGAGTCCCTGTCAAGTTCTTTTGAATGACCCACATATTTGGGTGGGGTCTCAGGTTCAGCCCAGGGGATGGACAGGGTGCGGTTAACCTTCTGGGTGAGTTTCTTGTGCCCACCAAATATGACATTTTCCATATCTCAGCTCACGCTTCCCACACTCACATAACAGTCACAGATTCAGAATATGACAGTAAATATGACATTAACCCTCCTGGCAGTTTGTCAAAATCCGCCAGGGGGCAGCAAATACGTTTAAAAAAAAAAAAAAAAAATTTCATGTAGCGAGACGAGGTCTCGCTACATGATAGCCGCTGCTCAGTGGCATCCCCCCAGCCCCTCCGATCGCCGGCGGCGATCGGAGATCAGGAGATCCCGTTCAAAGAAGGGGCGGGATGACGTCATGACGTCAAAGGGGACTCCGATCCACCCCACAGCGCTGCCTGGCACTGATTGGCCAGGCAGCACACGGGGTCTGGGGGGGGGCGGCTGCGGCGACGCGTATAGCGGCGGATCGGCGGGTAGCGGCGGCGATCGGGCACTGCACGCAGCTAGAAAAGTGCTAGCTGCGTGCAGCAAAAAAAAAATTATGCAAATCGGCCCAGCGGGGCCTGAGCGGTGCCTCCCGGCGGCATAGCCCGTGCTCAGCACGGGCTTACCGCCAGGGAGGTTAAACATGGTTGTTGTCGCAGGTTCTGTCACGAAATAGCGAAATACCTCGGGTTCTGGGTATGTCAATTTAATATTAAAATGTTCACCAGATCCGGACCAGCAGAATGATATAACTTTCATACCTCTCATATAAACGGTATTCCTTAAACAAGCTAAAATCAAATACTACATTTATGTTTAAAGCTGATTGGAAGACTCTGCCGTGTCTGGAGCCCTGCTGTGTGGGAAGCTCGCTTTTGGTTGGGATCACCAAATGGTATCCTTTCAAAGGGCATGTTCACACTTGGGTGTCACTGGCCCATGAAGAACCTTCTTTTGATCAAGTTAACTACACAAACATTAACTTCACTGGTCAACAAACATACTTCATGAAAAGAGATCTGTCAGCTACAAAGAAAAACAGAGACCCCAGGCTCGCAGCCTGCTATCCCTAAACATACAATCGGGATCTGGGTTGGTAACGACAATCTGTGCAGGAAACCGATTGCGTTTTCTTGTCTCACGGCTCTTCCGTGACAAAACCCATTAAAGGGGTTCTGTGGGATTCTAAAAATCAAACAAGCTGACACTTACCTGGGGCTTCTATTGGCCCCCTGCAGCTGTAATGTCCCACGCCGTCCTCCTCCGATCCCCTGTTTCCCACTACCGGTCCTGGTTTAATATTCTTCTAAACAGACGAATAATGCTCGCTCCTGCTCACGTCATCGGGCGCTTACTGCGCAGGTGCAGCACGAAGTTTTCTTGTACTGCACCTTCGCAGTAAGCTTCCGATGATACGCGCAGCCACGGCAGACATGCAGCTTTGCAGTGTAACAGAACAGCTTAAAGGGAACCTTAACTGAACGGGGGTAAAGAGTTTTACTTACCTGGGGCTATTACCAGCCCCCTGCAGCAGTCCTGTGCCCTCGGCGCCACTCTGGAATCCTCTGGTCCCCTGCTATCACTTAGTTTCGTTTTTGACGACTCACCAGTCGCCGGCCGCCATGCGTATTATTGGACGCATTCACCAATGCAATTAGCGCTATTGCGGACCGCAACGCGTACAAAAATACGCGTTGCCGCATACCTACGCGTGTGGAATGCGGCAACGCGTATTTTTGTACGCGTTGCGGTTCGCAATAGCGCTAATTGCATTGGTGAATGCGTCCAATAATACGCATGGCGGCCGGCGACTGGTGAGTCGTCAAAAACAAAACTAAGTGACCGCGGGGGACCAGAGGATTGCAGAGCGGTGCCAAGGGCACAGGACTGCTGCAGGGGGCTGGTAATAGCCCCAGGTAAGTGAAACTCTTTACCCCCCATTCAGTTAAGGTTCCCTTTAACCACTCGAGGACCGTGGGCTTATCCCCCCCCCCCTTAAGGACCGGCCACTTTTTTTCCATTCAGACCACTGCAGCTTTCACAGTTTATTGCTCGCTCATACAACCTACCACCTAAATGAATTTTGGCTCCTTTTCTTGTCACTAATAAAGCTTTCTTTTGGTGCTATTTGATTGCTCTTGCGATTTTTACTTTTTATTATATTCATCAAAAAAGACATGAATTTTGGCAAAAAATGATTTTTTTTACTTTCTGTGCTGACATTTTTCAAATAAAGTAAAATTTCTGTATACATGCAGCGCGAAAAATGTGGACAAACATGTTTTTGATTAAAAAAAAACCATTCAGTGTATATTTATTGGTTTGGGTAAAAGTTATAGCGTTTACAAACTATGGTGCAAAAAGTGAATTTTCCCATTTTCAAGCATCTATGACTTTTCTGACCACCTGACATGTTTCATGAGGGGCTAGAATTCCAGGATAGTATAAATACCCCCCAAATGACCCCATTTTAGAAAGAAGACATCCCAAAGTATTCACTGAGAGGCATAGTGAGTTCATAGAAGATATTAATTTTTGTCACAAGTAAGCGGAAAATGACACTTTGTGACAAAAAAAAAAAAAAAAAATAAAAAAAAGTTTCCATTTCTTCTAACTTGTGACAAAAAAAAAATGAAATCTGCCACGGACTCACCATGCCCCTCTCTGAATACCTTAAAGTGTCTACTTTCCAAAATGGGGTCATTTGTGGGGTGTGTTTACTGTCCTCACATTTTGGGGGGTGCTAATTTGTAAGCACCCCTGTAAAGCCTAAAGGTGCTCATTGGACTTTGGGCCCCTTAGCGCAGTTAGGCTGCAAAAAAGTGCCACACATGTGGTATTGCCGTACTCAGTAGAAGTAGTATAATGTGTTTTGGGGTGTATTTTTACACATACCCATGCTGAGTGGGAGAAAGATCTCTGTAAATGGACAATTGTGTGTAAAAAAAATTAAAAAATTGTCATTTACAGAGATATTTCTCCCACCCAGCATCGGTATGTGTAAAAATACACCCCAAAACACATTATACTACTTCTACTGAGTACGGCAATACCACATGTGTGGCACTTTTTTGCAGCCTAACTGCGCTAAGGGGCCCAAAGTCCAATGAGCACCTTTAGGCTTTACAGGGGTGCTTACAAATTAGCACCCCCAAAATGTGAGGACAGTAAACACACCCCACAAATGACCCCATTTTGGAAAGTAGACACTTCAAGGTGTGAGGGGCATGGTGAGTCCGTGGCAGATTTCATTTTTTTTGTCACAAGTTAGAAGAAATGGAAACTTTTTTTTTTTTTTTGTCACAGTTTCCATTTCTTCTAACTTGTGACAAAAAAATTGTTTGATTTTTTTTTTACACACAATTGTCCATTTACAGAGAGATTTCTCCCACCCAGCATGGGTATGTGTAAAAATACACCCCAAAACACATTATACTACTTCTCCTGAGTACGGCGATACCACATGTGTGACACTTTTTTGCAGCCTAGGTGCGCTAAGGGGCCCAACGTCCTAATCACAGGTTATTTTGAGGCATTTGTTTTCTAGACTACTCCTAATGGTTTAGGGCCCCTAAAATGCCAGGGCAGTATAGGAACCCCACAAGTGACCCCATTTTAGAAGAATGACACCCCAAGGTATTCCGTTAGGTGTATGGCGAGTTCATAAAAGATTTTATTTTTTGTCACAAGTTAGTGAAAAATGACACTTTGTGAAAAAAAAACAAAAATCAATTTCCGCTAACTTTTGACAAAAATAAAATCTTCTATGAACTCGTCATACACCTAACAGAATACATTGGGGTGTCTTTTTTCTAAAATGGGGTCAGTTTGTGGGGTTCCTATACCGCCCTGGCATTTTACGGGCCCAAAACCGTGAGTAGTCTGGAAACCAAATGTCTCAAAATGACTGTTCAGGGGTATAAGCATCTGCAAATTTTGATGACAGGTGGTCTATGAGGGGGCGAATTTTGTGGAACCGGTCATATGCAGAGTGGCCTTTTAGATGACAGGTTGTATTGGGCCTGATCTGATGGATAGGAGTGCTAGGGGGGTGACAGGAGGTGATTTTTGGGTGTCTCAGGGGGTGGTTAGAGGGGAAAATAGATGCAATCAATGCACTGGGGAGGTGATTGGAAGGGGGTCTGAGGGGGATCTGAGGGTTTGGCCGAGTGATCAGGAGCCCACACGGGGCAAATTAGGGCCTGATCTGATGGGTAGGTGTGCTAGGGGGTGACAGGAGGTGATTGATGGGTGTCTCAAGGTGTGATTAGAGGGGGGAAATAGATGCAGGCAATGCACTGGCGAGGTGATCAGGGCTGGGGCCTGAGGGCATTCTGAGGGTGTGGGCGGGTGATTGAGTGCCCTAGGGGTCTAATCTGATAGGTAGCAGTGACAGGGGGTGATTGATGGGTAATTAGTGGGTGTTTAGGGTAGAGAACAGATATAAACACTGCACTTGGGAGGTGATCTGACGTCGGATCTGCGGGCGATCTATTGGTGTGGGTGGGTGATCAGATTGCCCGCAAGGGGCAGGTTAGGGGCAGATTGATGGGTGGCAGTGCCAGGGGGTGATTGATGGGTGACAGTGACAGGGGGTGATTGATGGGTGATTGACAGGTGATCAGTGGGTTATTACAGGGAAGAGCAGATGTAACTAATGCGCTGGTGAATTGATAAGGGGGGAGGGGGGTCTGAGGGCAATCTGAGCGTGTAGGCGGTTGATTGGGTGCCCGCAAGGGGCAGATTAGGGTCTGATCTGATGGGTAACAGTGACAGGTGGTGATAGGGGGTGATTGATGGGTAATTAGTGGGTGTTTAGAGTAGATAACAGATGTAAACACTGCACTTGGGAGATGATCTGACGTCGGATCTGCGGGCGATCTATTGGTGTGGGTGGGTGATCAGATTGCCTGCAAGGGGCAGGTTAGGGGCTGATTGATGGGTGGCAGTGATAGGGGGTGATTGATGGGTGATTGATGGGTAATTAGTGGGTGTTTAGGGTAGAGAACAGATGTAAACACTGCACTTGGGAGGTGATCTGACGTCGGATCTGCGGGCGATCTATTCGTGTGGGTGGGTGATCAGATTGCCCGCAAGGGGCAGGTTAGGGGCAGATTGATGGGTGGCAGTGACAGGGGGTGATTGATGGGTGACAGTGACAGGGGGTGATTGATGGGTGATTGACAGGTGATCAGTGGGTTATTACAGGGAAGAGCAGATGTAACTAATGCGCTGGCGAATTGATAAGGGGGGAGGGGGGTCTGAGGGCAATCTGAGCGTGTAGGTGGTTGATTGGGTGCCTGCAAGGGGCAGATTAGGGTCTGATCTGATGGGTAACAGTGACAGGTGGTGATAGGGGGTGATTGATGGGTAATTAGTGGGTGTTTAGAGTAGATAACAGATGTAAACACTGCACTTGGGAGATGATCTGACGTCGGATCTGCGGGCGATCTATTGGTGTGGGTGGGTGATCAGATTGCCCGCAAGGGGCAGGTTAGGGGCTGATTGATGGGTGGCAGTGACAGGGGGTGATTGATGGGTGATTGACAGGTGATCAGGGGGATAGATGCATACAGTACACGGGGGGGGGGGAGGTCTGGTGGGGGGGGGGGTCTGGGGAGAATCTGAGGGGTGGGGGGGGGGGGTGATCAGGAGGGGGCAGGGGGGGGGGAATAAAAAAAATAGCGTTTACAGATAGTGACAGGGAGTGATTGATGGGAGATTAGGGGAGTGATTGGGTGCAAACAGGCAGGGCCGGCCTTTGACCTGAGCGATCGCTCAGGGCGCCGGCTTCTAGGGGGGCGCTCCTGCCGCCTGTCTCGCTGCTGCCCGGCCTGGTCCGTCGCGCTCCGCCCCCTGGTGCCGCTGCTGGGGGAGATGGGGGCGAACAGGTCCATGCGGCTTCCGTGATGGAGAGGGAGCTGCGGGGAGGGCGGCCCGACCTCTCCCTCCCTTCCTCTCCTGGGCCGCCCTCCGTGCGCCCCCTCCGATGCAGAGTGCAGCAGGAAGCATTAAGTAGAGCAACTCACCTCCTGGATCCGAGCGCCGTTCTCTTGCCGCTGGTCTCCTCCTGTACATAGCTGCTGATACACACTAAACTTCCTGTTTACAGGAAGTTTAGTGTGTATCAGCGGCTATGTAGAGGAGAAGACCAGCGGCAAGAGAACGGCGCTCGGATCCAGGGAGGTGAGTTGCTCTACTTAATGCTTCCTGCTGCACTCTGCACTGTGTATCGGAGGGGGCGCACGGAGGGCGGCCCAGGAGAGGAAGGGAGGGAGAGGTCGGGCCGCCCTCCCTGCAGCTGCGGCTCTAGTATGAGGGGAGGGAGGGTACCTACCTAAGTAGCCTATACTGAGGGAACCTACCTATCTAGCCTATACTGGGGGTACCTACCTATCTAGCCTATACTGGGGGTACCTACCTATCTAACCTATACTGGGGGTACCTACCTATCTAGCCTATACTGGGGGCAACTACCTATCTAGCCTATACTGGGGGCAACTACCTATCTAACCTATACTGGGGGCAGCTACCTATCTAACCTATACTGGGGGCAGCTACCTATCTAAACTATACTGGGGGCACCTACCTATCTAACCCAAACTGGGGGTACCTACCTATCTAGCCTATACTGGGGGTACCTACCTATCTAACCTATACTGGGGGCAGCTACCTATCTAACCTATACTGGGGGTACCTACCTATCTAACCTATATTGGGGGCAGCTACCTATCTAGCCTATACTGGGGGCAGCTACCTATCTAACCTATACTGGGGGTACCTACCTATCTAGCCTATACTGGGGGCAGCTACCTATCTAACCTATACTGGGGACACCCACCTATCTAGCCTATACTGGGGATACCTACCTATTTAGCCTATACTGGGGGTACCTGCCTATCTAGCCTATACTGGCGGTACCTACCTATCTAACCTATACTGGGGGCAGCTACCTATCCTGCCTATCTAGCCTATACTGGCGGTACCTACCTATCTAACCTATACTGGGGGCAGCTACCTATCTAACCTATACTGGGTCAGTTACCTATCTAACCTATATAGCGGGTACCTACCTATCTTACCTATATTGCAGGTATCTACCTATCTAACCTATATTGCAGGTACCTACCTATCTAACCTATATTGCAGGTACCTACCTATCTAACCTATACACTGGGGGCAGCTACCTATCTAACCTGTACTGGGGGCACCTACCTATCTAACCTATATCTGGTACACATGCCTATCTAACCTATACTGGGGCAACTGCACTGGCTACCTATACTGGGGGCACCTACTTGGCTAACCTATACTGGGGGGATCAATAGCTGGCTACCTTTACTGGGTCACCTATGCCTGGCTACCTATACTGGGGGGACTTATAGCTATATGTCAGGAATCAGGATGGACGGAGGCGCGCTGAGCCCCACGCTGCTGCAGAGAAGCGCGCAGCACGTGTGCCACCAGCCCTGTGACAATGTCCTGAGTGACGAGACCTTCTCCTCTCCTGCTCCCAGAATCCTGGCACCTACACTGGCACTAAGTCTGCAGACTGCTCTGCAGACAGTAAGAAGAGAAGACTGACCAGCAAAAAGTAAGGCTCCCCATCCCCAACCTCCCTACGCTAAAGGGGGAATATGCTTATGCTGCTAGATACACTAATTGGGGGGGGGGGGGGCACCAAAATCTGGTTACGCTCAGGGCGCTGTGAAACCTAAGGCCGGCCCTGCAAACAGGGGTCTGGGGGGTGGGCAGGGGGGGGGTCTGAGGGGTGCTGTGGGCGATCTGGGGCAGGGGGGGAGAAATCAGTGTGCTTGGGTGCGACATAGGGTGGCTGCAGCCTGCCCTGGTGGTCCCTCGGACATTGGGACCACCAGGGCAGGAGGCAGCCTGTATAATACACTTTGTAAACATTACAAAGTGTATTATACACTTTGTATGCGGCGATCGCGGGGTTAACATCCCGCCGGCGCTTCCGTATGGCCGGCGGGTGAGTGGAGACAGGCGCCGGCGGAGGATCGCGTCACAGATGACGCGATCGCTCCGCCCATGCCCCTAAAAGGACCGCCGCCTCTGTGGGTGAGCTGGTCCTTGCGGGCTCCACTTCCCGGCTGCCCCTGTGCGTTAGGCAGTCGGGAAGTGGTTAAAGGAGTTATTTTGCATCCTCGCTGCTCGCTTCTGCGCACGGCAACGCGCGTGATTACATCGGGACTAGCGGCGGGAAATGGAGCATCGTAGGAGGACGGCGTGGGACATTACTGCTGCAGGGGGCCGATAGAAGTCCCAGGTAAGTGTCAGCTTGTTTGATTTTTAAAATGCAAAAGAACTCCTTTAACCAATTATGCCGCCTGGACGTGATGCAGCTGCTGCTGTGCAGGTGCGCGCTCCTGCGCATGCACGTGGTGCTCCTCGTTAGTCCAGAGATCAATGAATGGGAATAGAATTCCCATTCATTGATCTAAGTCCCTGCTAGAAAGACCGACGGCTTCTTTTCACAAACCGCCGTCTTTCTCTCCTAGTACATCCTGGAAGCGAAAAAAAAAGCTCACCGTGGTAATACTACATCTACATACAATTTTTAATTGAAAATTAACTGTTTATCTCCCACACCAAAAATTACCCAAATAACATTTTCAATTAAAAAAAAAAAAAAAAAACAAATAGTTACCTAAGGGTCTGAACTTTTTATATATGCATGTGAAGAGGGTATTTTACAAGCATTTTTTTAATTATAAGCTTGTAAATAGTGATGGACGCAAATCTGAAAAAATGCACCTTTTTTTTCCAAATAAAATATTGGCGCCATACATTGTGTGATAGGGACATAATTTAAATGGTGTAATAACAAGGGACAAATGGGCAAATAAAATACATAGGTTTTAATTATGGTAGCATGTATTATTTTAAAGCTATAACAGCTGAAAACTGATAAATCATGATTTTTTTTCCCCCATTATTTTCTTAAAGAGAACCCGAGGTGTGTTTAAAGAATGTTATCTGCATACAGAGGCTGGATCTGCCTATACAGCCCAGCCTCTGTTGCTATCCAAAACCCCACTAAGGTCCCCCTGCACTCTGCAATCCCTCATAAATCACAGCCGTGCTGTGAGGCTGTGTTTACATCTGTAGTGTCAGTCTCAGCTGCTCCCCCGCCTCCTGCACAGCTCCGGTCCCTGCCCCCGTCCCTTCCCTCCAATCAGCAGGGAGGGAAGGGATGCAGGTGGGGACTGGAGTTCTGCAGGAGGTAGGGAGAGCAGCAGACTGACACTATAGAGATAAACACAGCCAGCTCTGACAAGCTGTTTGTCAGCAGCGTGGCTGTGATTTATGAGGGATTGCAGAGTGCAGGGGGACCTTAGGGGGTTTGGGATAGCAACCGAGGCTGGGCTGTATAGGCAGATCCAGCCTCTGTATGCAGATAATATTCTTCAAACCCACCTCGGGTTCTCTTTAATATTCCTGTTAAAATGCATTTATAAAAAAAGAATTCTTAGCAAAATGTACCACCCAAAGAAAGCCTAATTGGTGGCAGAAAAAACAAGATATAGATTAATTCATTGTGATAATTAGTGATAAAGTTATTGGCGAATGAATGGGAGGCGAAAATTGCTCTGATACATAAGGTGAAAAATCCCAGCGGGCTGAAATGGTTAAGCTGTTCTGTTACACTGCAAAGCTGCATGTCTGACGCTGCATGTACACTAGGCTGGCAGACTCCCTGCAAGAGGGAGGAACTGTCTCTGAGAGTTCTGTCCGGCGGAAGAGAAGGAACCCGAGGAAGAGAAGAGAAGTTCCAGAGATACAGTGACAGACCAGACATGAGAAACTTAGAGTCATGACAGAGTCTGGGAGAAGCCGAAGGAGTCAACCGCTTGGTGTGAGTATATGACAATAAAGTTGCAAGTAAATAATATATAGTCTTATGGTGCCGATACATGGTACCATTTCTTTCATCCAATCTTACCATTTCTTTTTAACATAAGGGTCATGCGAACCAGTTTGTGATTTTAAATTTCTTTTTTGCAGCTTCCAGGATGCAGTTGACAGGTGAGTGGTTAGGGAGGGGACCGTGTGGGAGATGTGCCTACACGGGGCGTCCCTGTAAAACGATGCAATCTCCAATTGCATCCAACCGAACCCTCCCACCTGAATGCTAATTTATGCAATTCCTGCTAGATTTGGTACAGCAGGCAAAGGGTGTATAACAGTACACCTGATTGTCTGACTGGCGTCTGCTGACCAGATAAAGGCAAGAGATTGCTCTAGCTGGAAGTTATCAATTGTGTTTGTTGCAGTTGGCATTCAGTTTAGAGGTGGTGGGGTGAGTTCCCTGGAGGTGAGAGGTCCAGGGCTTGCCCACACTTCCCTCTAGGTATTGCATGGTGGTTTGGGGGCCCCAGCTAGTGAGAGAGACCTGGGGCCCCCGGCTGTCGTGCAGACCAGTGTTTGTGATTTTAAAAAGGGAACAGCCTAAATTATCCTTTCAGTATATTCACTTAATTTACCCTTATACTACATAAAAAGGATAAGATAGGATGAAAAAAAATGTACTATGTATGGGCACCATTAGACTAGGTTTTTAAACTGTTGAAGTAGCACTGTTCATAGGTTAAAGTGTCTTGGTTACAGGAAAAGCTTGTGTTTCTCCTTCTGTCTGCTTGTTAAGGAAATGGAGACAGTATATTGATATAGAATCAAGAGTGCAGTGTCATTTGCCCTTCTGAGGAGGGAGGCTATTGCAAGAGCATGTGATAAGACTGTGCGAACAGCTTAAAGGGGCAGTAAGGCGAATTGACTTATTCTTCCCCCCTTTGATGATCCCAGAGAGGATTGCTCCTGCTTGTAACGGCACACTCGTGCAGTTTTACAGCTCATCAGAGCCGCTGTATGTCCCAGGACAATTATTTACGGCTCTGATGAAAAAAAATGCTGCCCGCTGAAACCCCCTTCAGAGAAGCTGGCAAAACCACGCTGTGGAGACCAGCTCTCTGCTATTGCGCAGATTCCCAGCGGCTAATTTTAGCAGGCATAAGTACTATAGCGGTGTCCTGCATTCTTTACATTCCTTTTAAACGGAGGCACACAGTTTTTTTTTTCCTTTGTGAATTCTTTGCTTTCGGAGGAAGGTGGTAAGAGCCGTAAATCACTATCCTGAGGAGGCTCTGATGAGCTGTAATACTGCACAAGTAGGAGCAATCCTCTCCAGGATCATCAAAGGGGGGAAGAATAACGAAAATACAAACAGCTGACAGGGCTGCCTCCTACTCCACAATGGTATATGCTAACTGTGAGTCAGTAAGGTTTATCTCCCGACGCGACTTCTTCACCGATTGTGGCTAATGCACTATTGTAATTGACTTTTATTCTACAACAATACAAGCTCAATACATTGCTCCACTTAGAAAAAGGTTATATTGAATGATCGTATAATAAGTCAGTTCACCATACTGCCCCTTTAATGCAGAATGGGAAACGTTGGACGAAACAAGAGGATGTATTAACCTGGGAGCGAAGTATAAAGACACAGGCTATTAGCTAATGTAGTTAGGACACTTGACACTTTAGGGAATTTGTTGAATGGCGCAGTCAGCTCCATACATGCGTTGTCTGGATTTTAGAGAACAGAATCGGCAGCTTAGAAACGCTTTGGGTCCCATAGTGAGGGGAGATCACAACATAGCAGGTGTTTCCACTAGAACAATGGACTATGGGGCACCACCCTGGGAAGGACAGGAATCGCAAGAGGATCAGTTCATTGTGTTGTGGGGGGGGGGGGGGGGAGGGGGAGTAGATGAGAACGGTGCACAAGAGGGGACGAGTTCAGGGAGTTCTGGAGAGGACGGCAAGGACAGGAACCAGCTGCTGCATAAATCCAAGGCAATCCCTGGAGACACGACTGGGGGAAGTTATGGAGGGCAGCAAGACAGGGAAACTGTGGATATATATCCTAGAACTCCATCCCCGGGGGTGGTTTCACTCTTGATTCTGGACCTTAGTGTACAAAACTCAACTGACTTCTCTGATTTTACTGCACCCAGTATCCCAACACTCCTGCAGGCACCCTAGGTTCTTACAGCTCCTGAGATCCCTGCAGGACCTACAACACCTCCATTGCAAGTGCCAGGGTTCCCAAATGTACCTCTGACACCCCAAGTGCATCCAATAGCACCTCTGTATACCCCAATATGTGTAGAGCATCTTGGGAAATTGGTTAAAACAATGACGCCACATAAACCCAACTTGAGTGCATTTCAGAACTCACATATTTTTAAGTGTATGAAAAGGCATATCTTGCAATGTCTCTTTGGGTTCCACTTGTAGGTCCAAGTGATCTGGAATCCTTCAAGTTCTTGAAAGAGGAAAACCTGGAGGAAGCTGCAGCATGTATTGAGAAAGCTTGATGCTGTATGGTTACTTGTAAGGACAATAGGCCGATGACAGAAATGGAGGACGAGTTAAAGAGGAGGTGTCAGCCATAATATCTCAGAACACATATATAAGTAGATAAATACTTGCTCTACTTACATAACATATGTGTGTCAGCATGAGAAATATTGGCCAATCAGAGGTGTGGGAGGGGAAACCAGGAGGGAAAGAGGCTTCGGCCAATCAGGCTGCATTAGTTAAGTCTGAGGGGAAGTAAAGAAGCAAAAAAGATCAACCCAGCATGCCCTGCAACTTCCTTTTTGTGTACCAAATTTTGTGTGTACCAAATAAGAGTCAGGTAAACTGGGGAATGATCATTTATCAACAAGAAAAGTAATAGTGATTTTAACTTTTGGATTGACTAGTTAGCATCCTTATTACTTGTTTACCAGATAAAAATAAAGAATTGATTTTTTATTTTATGCATGACAGTTAAACTTTAATGGTTTTGGAGGTTTTGAGGAGTTTGAAAAATGTTTTCAAGGTATCTAAAGAGGATCTGGAGGAGGGCTGGTCAGACATTGCGAAAATTAATGTGGTGGTCAAGATCTCTGGTCCTGACCCCCCATCCGTTAGACAATACTGCCTTCCCCCAGACACTGCGGAACCAGTAAGTAAAATCATTCAAGAGTCCCTAGACAAGCAGATGATCAGGCCATGTAATTCAATATCAAATAGCCCGGTTTGGCCAATCTTGACAGGCAGAAACCCAAGAACAAAAGAGTAGCATTAATTCTGGCACTCCCAAGACCCACAACAGTGACAGGACTAAGGAAATTTCTGGGGTGGGGACATTTCAGCAGGAAATTCATAGAGGGGTTTGCAGAAAAAGTTTCCACAGCATGGGAGGGGTGGAAGAGAGCATGGGCACAAGCACCAGCTGTAAGGCTTGGTGGTGTATTCTCCACAGTCAGCATGCAACGCATGAGCTGACGTGAAGGAGGTACACACACTAGCACAAGGAAACAGGCTATCCCTAGTATAGTGGAGGGGAGGACTGACTCCAATAGGAGATTGTGGCGCACAGAGCCAGTGCAGATCCGACAGCCACAAACAATACTTTCGCTATAACGTCTCAGCGCAAAGTAGCGCTGAGCGCATAAACCAGAACTGAGGAGATCAGGACAGGTAGACAGAATGAACGTTTGCTTAACTAGCCACTACTTAGTGACAGCAAGCGTCCACAATAAAACAGACTGGAATGAGGCAGCCAATGCGTTGCGGCGATGGCGTGCCTCACAAAGACAGGACAGGATAGTCAGGAAATAGCAGGATCAAGATAGATGAACGTAACACAGATAAATATACAATAAGCATGATTTCCTAGCGTATTACGATTACAGCTATCAATGAAACTATTTGTAACGTCTGACTAACATATGTATATATCGGCAATGAACCGATATATGACATAAGCAGGAACACTGACTTAGGACTGGAACGATACAGGGAACAGGACTCAGAAGGATTCGCTATCTCTTCGCAGAGATGAACGCAATCCACAAACGGTAACAGGACAGGATTCAGAAAGATTCGTTATCTCTTCGCAGAGATGAACGCAATCCACAAACGGTAACAGGACAGGATTCAGAAGGTTTCGTTATCTCCTCGCAGAGATGAACGCAATCCACAAACAGGACCAGGAACAGGATAACTAGCTCAGCACGGGTGATCACGATACGCGCAACCACCAAAACGTGCTGGAACTGACTAACTGAACACAGGATATAAACAGTTCGTGTACGTATATATCAGCGTCACTGATGTATCAACGTAACACGAATACAAGGAAAATAATAAACGTGCTGGTATGCATATATATGGGCAATGAACCAATATATGATGCAAAACCAGCAAAGTCTCTTTAGAACAAGAAACACGGTCTGGGGCTGAAGCAACAGCAAGACAGGCTTAAACTGAAGCTATGAAAACCCGAGGAGTCCTGCAGGAAGCAGATCTTTATACTGAGGTCATCCAATGGGAGCAGACATGCAGATTCCCACACAGGTGAATGATAATCAGTCACAAGCTGACAGCAGGGAAAGGCAGACAAAGCTATGCAGCTTGCATGGAAAGAGATCAGAACTGCCTGAGCTGCAGCACTACTATTTCCAGCAATACCTGCTGCAGCAGCGATCATGACACCAGCTCTGTGCACTGTACCCAGAGACCTGCCATTTGCCATGCAGGTTTTTGCTTCAACACAGGCCATCTCAGCTGTGCTGTTGCAAAAAATCCACATGGGCCTCAAATTTTAGGCGATTTTTCCAGAATCTTGTCACCTGTGGAAAAGGAGATGCCAGAATGTGTAAAGCAAGTTGTAGCTCTACATTAGGCGATAATTGCTACTGAACACATTGAAGGCTTTTTGCAAATTGATGTAGACACCACATACACCTCTGAGAAGGATTTTGCAAGGGCAGGCCCAGGGCCGGATTACCGACCAGGCAACAAAAGCAGTCGCTTGGGGCCCCATTTAGAGTCAAAGGGGCCCCATCAGCACATAAACCAGCCCTCGCCATCCTGTCAGCGGTGGCTGGATGGTATAATGGTTAAAGGGACTCTGAGCAGTGCAGTAACTATGGAAAGATGCATATCATTTTAAAGCTCTCTTTCTCCTCTTTCCAATGATATATAAACAGTCACCCTATGCCTTTTAGTTTTCGCTATTTTCGCGATCGAAATTTCGGCCATGGCAATTTTGATCGCGAAAATAGAGAAAACTAAAAGGCATAGGGTGGCAGTTTATCTATCATTGGAAAGAGGAGAAAGAGAGCTTCAAAATGATATGCATCTTTCCATAGTTACATTGTATTACACTGGATGACTTTTCTCCAAAGTCGGCAGCTCGATTCAGCACAATGCAATGAAATATAAGGAACCCAGGGGGATATAATTACAAACATCATGCTGGTAGGTGTGAGGATGTAATTAATTAGTTGTGGGTATGCTTAAAGGCATACCCACAGGCACTGCTCGGAGTCACTTTAAGGGCTCTGCCTCTGACACAGGAGCCCAGGGTTCGAATCTCTGCTCTGCCTGTTCAGTAAGCCAGCACCTATTCAGTAGGAGACCTTAGGCAAGTCTCTCTAACACTGCTACTGCCTATAGGGCGCGTCCTAGTGGCTGCAGCTCTGGCGCTTTGAGTCCGCCAGGAGAAAAGCGCAATATAAATGTTATTTGTCTTGTCTTGTCAAATGATGCCGTGTGCTGCTGATTGTCTTCAGAGCCAGGCTCTCCTCCTAGGTCCCCCTCCTGCTACTGTGTGTTCTGCTGCTGCCCACTCCTCCCTCCCTTCCAACAGAGCACCACAGCTGCAGCAAGAATGATAGCAGCAGATGGCAAACGCTCACTCACCTATCCATGATCCAAGCGATAGAGATCCAGTCATATGAAACCCATCTGTCTCTTCTACAGTGCAGCCGCTCCCTCTGAACTTCCTGATTCTCAGATCAGACAGGAAGTAGGAAGTAGTAATAGTAGTAGTAACAGAGCGGCAGCACTCTAGAGGAGACAGATGGGCTCCGGATGACGGGACCTCTATTGCTTGGATCGCAATAGATGAATGTGAGTCATCTGGTGCTGTCATTCTCCCCCGCTGCGGCTGCCTTCTCTGCTGGACTATCGTATTCACTGGGATGGAGGCTGCATGGTGGCTGTCTAGTTTGGGATGAAATCGGTTGTTCGGTGGTGGAGGTGGTTATGTAATTCTGTCTTGGGAATGGCTTCCGGTTTGGCGGTGTCCAGAGCTTTCTGCTATTGCCAGGCTGGAGATGCAGGGGAAAGTGCTGCTGCTGTGATATCTGGCGCCCTCTTCACAGGGGTGCCCCAGCCCCTGAGTGCAAATGTCCCAGCCATTCATCTCTCACTCTGCATTTTGCTGCTGCTATTCCCTGCATTGTGCACCCACAGAGGAAAGCGGGCTGTTGCCCATAGCAACCAGTAGTTCGGCTGCCCCGGTGTGTGCGGCATGTTGCTGTGCAGCTGCATCTTCTGATTCCATTACAACATGATGGGGGGCCCAAATCAGTTACTTTGCTTAGGGCCCCATTTAGCCTTAATCCGGCTCTGGGCAGGCCACTGGGTTATCAGCACAGAGATTGACACGGGATCATTCCTCTCACTGAAAAGAACATCACCAGAGTACATGGTGAAAAATATGTACTTACTAGCAAATTTGTTGGGTTCTAATATGTATAGAGGCTCGGTTATTAACCTTTAAAGTTGGCTAATTGACTTTAATGGAATTTGCCAAAAATTAGTGGTTCACTCGAAGTTCGAGGACATTGTTGCAAGACTGCCAGAGGCGTTATCACTCATTCCTAGCTCTGACTCCAGCTGCAGTCCACACCTTGTGTATCTCCCTTAACCTGCTGGGCGGTCTGGACGAGCTCAGCTCGTCCAGTACCGCCGGAGCCTGCCGCTCAGGCCCTGCTGGGCCGATTTGGCTCAAATAAAGTGCAGCACACGCAGCCGGCACTTTGCCAGCCGCGTGTGCTGCCTGATCGCCGCCGCTCTGCGGCGATCCGCCGCGAGCAGCGGCGAAAGAGGGTCCCCCCAGCCGCCTGAGCCCAGCGTAGCCGGAACAAAAAGTTCCGGGCAGCGCTAAGGGCTGGATCGGAGGCGGCTGACGTCAGGACGTCGGCTGACGTCGATGACGTCACTCCGCTCGTCGCTATGGCGACGATATAAGCAAAACAAGGAAGGCCGCTCATTGCGGCCTTCCTTGTTTATTCTGGGCGCCGGAGGCGATCGGAAGAACGCCTCCGGAGCGCCCTCTAGTGGGCTTTCATGCAGCCAACTTTCAGTTGGCTGCATGAAATAGTTTTTTTTTTATTCAAAAAAAACCCTCCCGCAGCCTGCCTGGCGATCTTAATAGAACGCCAGGCAGGTTAAATTATTTTGTTGAAAAACACTATTGACACTAGCCATGTACCAACAAGCAATTAGCTTACCATACATACAGTCATACAGTATATCATTGTATAAGATTACACCAACTGTGATAGTATGCATCAGCAGTAGTTAAAGGGGCACTACAGTGAAAAATTGTAAAATTTAAAATATGTGCAAACATATACAAAGTACATTTTTTTCACAGTAAAATGAGCCATAAATTACTTTTCTCCTATTTTGCGACAGTAGGTAGTAGAAATCTGACAGAAGTGACAGGTTTTAGACTAGTCCATCTCTTTATAGGGTATTCTCAGGGATATATTTTTAAAAGCACTTAGTGAATGGCAGTTGCAATTTGCTCTGTCCAACTGCCAAAAAACCGGTGTAGCGAGCAGGGAAGCTGGCCAGCATCATTGTTTAAATTCTTTTTAGGGAATATCTTTATAAAGAATAAAAGCCTTGCTGAAAATCCCCTATTAAGAGATGGACTAGTCCAAAACCTGTCACTTCTGTCAGATTTCTACTGCCTACTGTAAGTGACAGCATTATAGGAGAAAAGCAATTTATGGCTCATTTTACTATGTAAAAAAATGTACTTATTTATATATGTTTGCACATATTTAAATTTTAGGCCCGGTTCACATTAGCGTTCCCTGTCCGGATCCGCCTGATCGGATCCGGACCGTATACTGTACAAACGGAACGTACGTTCCGCAAAGCAATGCTAAGGCTATGCGGACATTCACACGCGTCCGTTCCGTACAGTACGGAGCCAGACCGGATCCGGACTCCGGGCACTTTTCCAACATGCGCTATTTTTTGGTCCGGCTCATCCGGGCCCACGCACCCGGACCTGAGCCTGACAGCACCATCCGGAACACAGAAACCAATGGGAAACAGAAGCACAGAACACACTGGCTACAAACACCTGACGTTCTACCCCACTTCCTATGCGTATTCTAGCGGCGATTTTGGATGGGGACACATGGGCAAGCATTTTAGAGTGGAGCAGCAGTGACTTAACGTGCTGGAGCTGTTGGCAGTATGTCGGAGGTGGAGGTGAGGCCTATACAGCAGAGGACCTGATTCCACAGGTGCACCTTCTGCTGACCTCCCAGACCCCAAAATTTTTATTTCTACTCTCTTTTGCCAAACTGATCCGGATCGCATCCTGATGTACACCTGATGCAACCTGACCGGATCGGATCAGAACCGTACGGTTCCGATCCGGTCATCCGGTCAGTTTGGTAGAGAAACGCAAGTGTGAACGGGGCCTTACAGTTTTTCACTGTAGTGCCCCTTTAACAACCCTCCCAAACCAAATCTGGTCTGTCCGTGGTTTGTCTGCATCCCTCCTGAGTCGCTCCCATGATTTAATCAATTTTGCAATCAGTAGTTAGTCTTCCAGATCAAGTTTGTAAAATGTAATCCCCAGACGTTTTTTTTTGTATTTAAAATTTTTATTTTTCAAAATAAGTGTCAATACAAGCAATTCCAACATTTCACAAGAAAAACAACTTGCATAAAATTACATACCCCTTATAGGGGAAGCATATAATGTTACATGAATTGGGATCTAAATTGCTACAATTAAGCCGTTGGAATGGTGTCCCATGATCTAACGGTTATTTGTATGATGATATGGAGAATGACTGATCTCAAGAGAGTTGGATATTGCATCTCACTTTTGGTGGGGGAATTTCCCCAACCATCCACATCATAGTAGAGTATAAAGAGAAACTAGAAAGAGCAGAAAGGAAGAAAGAAGAGAGTGGAAAAAAAAGGAAAAGAGGTAAAAGATTAGGGAAAAGGTGGTTGCCAGCCCTGAATAACATCTGATTCCATCATTATAGACAAAGCGATTGATTACAATACAATAGAATACAATAGAATTCCATATCTTATCAAATATATGCATCTTATCTTGCAATATTGCTGTTAAATGCTCCATTTTATAGATGTATTTCACTCTGTTACGGACTTCCAAGATAGAGGGCCCAAGTGGGTCTTTCCAATGTTTAGTTATGGTACATCTGGCAGCTGTCAAAAATAATTTATGAGCTTTTGTTTATGTCCCTTCAGATGTGGTAGGGGTTTGGCCAGGATGCAAATCCATGGATCCATAGGAACGATTATATCCGTAATTTGTTGTATCAATTGGATAACTTCCAGCCAAAATTGTTGAGCAATTGGACAGAGCCAGAATAGATGTTGAATTGTACCGACTTGGCCACAGTTTCTCCAACATGTTGATGGGATTGCTTGATTCCATTTGTGGAGCCTGGCTGGAGTGTTGTACCATAAGAAAAGAATTTTGTATATATTTTCCTTTGTGGTAACACATATTGACGTTTTTGCAGCATTAAGCCAGATTTTTGTCCAGGTTTTTAAATCTGTGGTTGTATTTAGGGCCATGTCCCAATGTTTCATGTATTTGTGCTGAAAGTTAGAGTCTGTTCGTTCAGGTGAGTTGAACCAAGTATATAAAGATGAGATTAAACCTGGTTGCAAGGGGCCTGACTCCCAAATAGCCTCAAACTCTGTTTTCCTGGGGAACTCCAGGGAGGGGGATATAGTGAGGATAAAATGCCGTATTTGCAAGTATTGCAGATAATATGAATCTGTAAGTGAGACCCTCTCTTTTAAGACTTCAAACGTATATATTTTCCCTGAAAAAGGGTCTAATAGATCAGAGATATATCTTGTGTTTTTTTGGGCCCAGATTGAGGATGATGGGTAGTTAAGGCCTGGAATAAATTTAGGGTTACCAAAAATGGGGACAAGGCCCGAGCCCACCGGAAACAATGTGTAGCATCTGCTTAAAGCAGTCCAAAGTTTTAAATTAGATCTTATTGAGGAGTACACCAATGTTGTTTCCCTAGGGATCAGGCCCGGCCCCCACAGAAGTGCGCTAGGGTGGATTGGGTGTATAATAGAAAATTCAATCTGGGTCCAGCGGGCATGAGGACCTCTTTCGTACCACGCTACCATTTGTCTGACTTGGCTAGCTATATAATAAGTGTAGATATTCGGTACTGACATACCACCGAACTGTCTCTGAAGAGTGAGAACCGATTTAGATATTCTTGAGGCTTTTTTATGCCATATAAAACGCATCAATGCTTTTTGTAAGGGAAGGAGATGCGATCGGGGCAACCATAGGGGAATGGAGGAGAAAATGTATACTAGTTTTGGTAAGGAGTTCATTTTAAAAGCTGCCATACGGCCCATCCATGAGATGTTGTAATCTTTCCATTTCTCTAGGTCTTTTATAATTTTGGAAACTAGTGGGGAGATATTGTGTTGTATGAGTTTAGCTGAATTTTTACATATAAATATTCCCAGGTACTTTAGTTTCTCCTCTTGCCACCTATATGGAAACCTAGATCGCAACCCCTCCAATGTTTGAGCTGTTAAATAAAATGGGAGGGCCTCTGATTTTTTTTTTCCGTTAATTTTATAATTAGAAAACCTCCCATAGCTAGAGAGCTCCACATGCAGATTGGCTAAAGAAACGTGGGGGTTAGTGATGGACAATAGCACGTCATCCGCAAAAAGAGAAAGCTTGTATTCTGAATTTCCCACCTTTACCCCCTGTATATCAGGGCTGCCCCTTATCCTAGCTGCCAATGGTTCAATAGAGAGCGCAAACAGTAATGGGGACAAGGGGCAGCCCTGACGTGTGCCATTAGATATTGTGAAAAATTAGTTGGGGTCAGTAAATGGAATCTTAAGCGCTACTTTGAGGTTTGAATATAGTTTCTGAAGTACATCTATAAATATTCCCCCAAAACCCATCGTCCTCAAGGTTTGAAACAGGAAAGGCCAGCTCAGCCTGTCAAAGGCCTTTTCCGCGTCTAGGCTCAGTAGGATTGAGGGTATCTTATGGTAATTAATATGGTCCACTAAATCTATAGTGCGACGAATGTTGTCACCTGCGTAACGCCCTTTCACAAATCCCACTTGATCTATATTTATTAGTGAGGGGAGAATTGGGGATAATCTATTGGCTAAAACTTTAGTAAAAATTTTTAGGTCAACATTCAAGAAAGAAATAGGCCTATAATTTTTTACGTCTAGGGGATCCTTTTCTGGCTTTGGGGTGACTACCATATGGGATTTAAGCATTGAATCGGGAATTGGGTCAAGACCCATAAAACCATTGAATAAAGTGACTAGTTTAGGTGTCAGCAGGTCCCTAAATTTTTTATAATAGGCCATAGTAAAGCCGTCAGGGCCTGGTGCTTTATGTGGCTTTGCCTGTTTCAAAACCTCAAATATTTCCTCTGCTTGTATGTGAGCATTTTAAATGTTTAACTGATCTGGGGAAATAGTTGGGAGATTGCAGGAACGTAAATAGTCTCTTAGTTCTAACCTAGAGGAAGGGGCAGTGTCGTTTGAATTATAAACCCCCGAGAAATAATCCCTAAATATTGTAGATATCTTGGTCAGATCATGCTGGACTATTCCTTTTTTATCTTTCAACGAGAAAACTGCATTATGTGTTTTTGTTTCTCTTAATTTTTTAGCCAATATAGTATGGGCGTTGTTGCCTTTTTCGTAGAAGAGTTGCTTGGTAAAGAATATAGCTTTTTCAACATTAGTATATTGGATGTCAGATAAATTTTTGCGTAATAAATTTAATTGTTCTATTCCCTTCTTTGAGGGGGAAATCTTATGTGTTTCTTCCAGTAAGGTTATTTGTTGAAGAAGCTCATTTACTTGTTTCAAAGATTCCCTTTTCTTATGGGCGGCTATTGCAATAAATTTCCCTCTGATTGTGGCCTTATGCGCCTCCCATATAGTCGAGAAGCGTGGGACTGAGCCTATATTGCAATCGAAATAATTTTGAATACTTACTAGTACATCCTGAGCGACTTCCTCATTAATTAATAAACTATCGTTTAGTTTCCATACTGAAGGTAATCTGGGGTTATTAGCTAGATTTAGGACAATATCCAAAGGAGCATGGTCCAACCAAGATATTGGACCTATCTCGGAAGAAGTGACTGAATTTAGTAAGGCTGGGGAGAGAAAAAAGTGATCGATTCTAGTATAGGTTGAGGATGTATGAGAATAAAAAGTAAAATCATATTCGTCTGCATGTAAAGCTCTCCAGGCGTCACATAACCCAAAACTTTTTAAAAGGGATCTAAATTCTTTTGATACTCTGCATATAGTGGGAAAATTTGAAGGAGTTACTTCAGATCTGCGATCTCTTGTCGGGAAGCAGATCAAGTTGAAATCTCCCCCCAATATGACATTTGGGCAAGCTAGGTTTTCAATCTTCTTGAAAACCTTTTCCAAAAATTTTAACTGGTGGTCATTAGGGGCATACACAGTAGCTAAAATAATATCTAGTCCATAAATTGAACCCTGTAGAATGAGATAAAGTCCTCCTGGATCACTGCAGACTGTTTTTATTACAATAGGACATCTGTTGTGAATTAAAATTGCTACTCCCGCCTTTTTCACCTGTGCATTAGCCGTATAGGAGGTGGAATAATGTTTATTCCTGAGATAGCCAGGACTTTTAGTGGAGAATCTTGTCTCCTGTAGAAACACTATGTCAGCATTAATCTGTTTAAGTCTTTTAATGCAAGATAACGTTTACGAATTGAGTTCAGGCCTTTGGTGTTTAAAGAGACTAATTTAATCCTTTGGTCTCAGTGTAAGTAAGCTTACCGTCTGCAGTAATCCCCAAGGACTCCCCCACAAACACATGAAAAGACTGGGTGGGCTGGCAACCTTAGATGGTACAGAGAGAGAGAGAAGAGAAGGAATAAGGAATGAAGAACTAAGGACTAGAGTTGGGCCGAACCTCCGATTTTCGGTTCGCGTTAAAGTTCGCGAACCGCAATAGACTTCAATGGGGATGCGAACTTTGAAAAAAAAAAAATAATTATGCTGGCCACAAAAGTGATGGAAAAGATGTTTCAAGGGGTCTAACACCTGGAGGGGGGGATGGCGGAGTGGGATACATGCCAAAAGTCCCCGGGAAAAATCTGGATTTGACGCAAAGCAGCGTTTTAAGGGCAGAAATCACATTGAATGCTAAATGACAGGCCTAAAGTGCTTTCAAACATCTTGCATGTGTATACATCAATCAGGTAGTGTAATTAAGGTACTGCTTCACACTGACACACCAAACTCATCGTGTAACGCACCGCAAACAGCTGTTTGTGTAGTGACGGCCGTGCTTTACTGGTGCGCACCATGGCGAGAGTGCAGGTTTTGGTGGCTTTACAGCCCATATGGTCACCTGGCTGATGTAGCTGAATGACAGAACAGTGACTGTCCAGCTGATCAAATTTGGTCTGACCACAATGAGGCAACGACCTTATTATCGTGGGTGTGCCCCCCGAGACACTCATCTAGGCGCCGGTCATTGCTCCATTGTGATACGCAAGCCCCTTCACCACGGCAAGGTAATGATCACGAAGGGGAATGGGCGCATGTACATGCCTTTTCTTTTGTTGTTGCAGCTGCCCGCAGTGCAGCCAGAAAAATTAGGCAGTCATGTACACGCACCCGAAAGATTATTACAGCGGCCGCTGCTAGCAGCGGCCTAAAAAATTCAGCAATCCGCCTGGAGTCCCGGACCCTGTTGGTGGTGGCGGAGAAGGTAGTCAAGCGGCCTGCAGGCAGACATGCTGTGTGGAGGGACTGGGAGCGACTTAGTCTTCTTGGGGCAGGCCAGGCAGCCAGTCACACGGCGTGCAGGCAGAGATGCTGTATGTGCGGGGACTGACTTAGTCTTGGGGCGGGCAGCAGCCCTCCGGGATCCATGCCTCATTCATTTTGATAAAGGTGAGGTACTTAACACTTTTGTGACTTAGGCGACTTCTCTTCTCTGTGACAATGCCTCCAGCTGCGCTGAAGGTCCTTTCTGAGAGGACGCTTGCGGCAGGGCAGGAGAGAAGTTGGATGGCAAATTGGGACAGCTCTGGCCACAGGTCAAGCCTGCGCACGCAGTAGTTCAAGGGTTCCTCATCGCTGTTCACAGCAGTGTCTACATCCACACTTAAGGCCAGGTAGTCGGCTACCTGCCGTTCCAGGCGTTGGTGGAGGGTGGATCCGGAAGGGCTACGGCGAGGCGTTGGACTAAAGAACGTCCGCATGTCCGACATCACCATGAGATCGCTGGAGCGTCCTGTCTTTGACTGCGTGGACACGGGAGGAGGATTAGTGGCAGTGGTACCTTGCTGGCGTTGTGCCGTCACATCACCCTTAAAGGCATTGTAAAGCATAGTTGACAGCTGGTTCTGCATGTGCTGCATCCTTTCCACCTTCCGGTGAGTTGGTAACAGGTCCGCCACTTTGTGCCTGTACCGAGGGTCTAGTAGTGTGGCCACCCAGTACAGCTCATTCCCCTTGAGGTTTTTTATACGGGGGTCCCTCAACAGGCAGGACAGCATAAAAGACGACATCTGCACAAAGTCGGATCCAGTACCCTCCATCTCCTCTTGCTCTTCCTCAGTGACGTCAGGTAAGTCAACCTCCTCCCCCCAGCCGCGAACAATACCACGGGAAGGTTGAGCAGCACAAGCCCCTTGCGATGCCTGCTGAGGTTGTTCTCCTGCCGCTGTCCTCCCCTCCTCCTCCTCCTCCTCCTCCCCCAAAGAAACACCTTGCTCATCCTCTGAGTCTGATTCGTCTTCTGCACACGACTTCTCTTCTTCCTCCTCCTCCCCCCTCTGTGCTGCCGCAGGTGTTGAGGAAACAGCTGGGTCTGATGAAAATTGGTCCCATGCCTGTTCCTGCCGTAACGGTTCCTGGTCACGCTCATTCACAGCTTCATCCGCCACTCTACGCACAGCACGCTCCAAGAAGTAAGCGTAGGGAATTAAGTCGCTGATGGTGCCCTCACTGCGGCTCACCAGGTTGGTCACCTCCTCAAACGGCCGCATGAGCCTGCATGCATTCTCCATCAGTGTCCAGTTGTCGGGCCAGAACATCCCCATCTTCCCAGACTGTTTCATTCTACTGTAGTTGTAGAGGTAGTGGGTCACGGCTTTCTTCTGTTCTAGCAGGCGGGAGAACATGAGCAGGGTCGAGTTCCAGCAAGTCGGGCTATCGCAAATGAGGCGTCTCACCGGCATGTTGTTTTTGCGCTGAATTTCCGCAAAGCGTGCCATGGCTGTGTAAGACCGCCTCAAATGCCCACAGAACTTCCTGGCCTGCTTCAGGACATTCGCTAAGCCAGGGTACTTTGCCACAAATCTTTGAACCACTAGATTCATGACATGTGCCATGCAGGGTATGTGTGTCAGCTTCCCCATATGCAAAGCGGCAAGCAGATTGCTGCCGTTGTCGCACACCACGTTGCCTATCTCCAGGTGGTGCGGGGTCAGCCACTCATCCACCTGTTTCTTAAGAGCAGCCAGGAGAGCTGCTCCAGTGTGACTCTCCGCTTTGAGACAAGCCATGTCTAAGATGGCGTGACACCGTCGTACCTGGCATGCAGCATAGGCCCTGCGGAGCTGGGGCTGTGTAGCTGGAGAGGAGAACTGCCACTCAGCCAAGGAGGAGGAGGACAGCGAAGAGCATGTAGCAGGAGGAGAGGAGGTGGCAGGAGGCCTGCCTGCAAGCCGTGGAGGTGTCATAATTTGGTCCGCTGCGCCCTGCTTGCCATCGTTCACCACCAGGTTCACCCAATGGGCTGTGTAGGTAATGTAGCGGCCCTGCCCGTGCTTGGCAGACCAGGCATCCGTGGTCAGGTGTACCCTTGACCCAACGCTCTTCGCAAGAGATGACACCACTTGCCTCTCAACTTCACGGTGCAGTTGGGGTATGGCCTTTCTCGAAAAATAAGTGCGGCCTGGCATCTTCCACTGCGGTGTTCCGATGGCCACAAATTTACGGAAGGCCTCAGAGTCCACCAGCCGGTATGGTAACAGCTGCCGAGCTAACAGTTCCGCCACGCCAGCTGTCAGACGCCGGGCAAGGGGGTGACTGGCCGAAATTGGCTTCTTCCGCTCAAACATTTCCTTCACGGACACCTGACTGCTGCTGTGGGCAGAGGAGCAGGAACCGCTCAAGGGCAGAGGCGGAGTGGAGGAGGGTGCCTGGGAAGGTGGAAGGGAGAAAGCGGCAGAAGCAGATAATGCACCTGATGGAGGAGGAAGAGGAGGAGGAGGGTGGCTTTTCTTTTGTGTGCTGCTGCTGCTTTTGCTCAGGTGGCCATCCCATTGCTGTTTGTGCCTTTTCTCCAGGTGCCTTCGTAAGGCACTTGTCCCTACGTGAGTGTTGGCCTTTCCACGGCTCAATTTTTGTTGGCAGAGCGAACAGATGGCTTTGGTCCGATCTGAGGCACACACATTAAAAAATTTCCACACCGCTGAGCCACCCTGGGATGTGGGCACTATGGGGACCTCAGCAGCTGATGCTGAAGGGCAAGTTGGCTGGCTGTACATAGGTGGCAATACATGGTGCCGGACACTGCCACCAGCTGTTTCTGACGAAGAGCTGCCCCAGCTTCTTTCAGCAACTTCTCTCCTCCTCCTACTCTCTGACTCCCCCTCTGAACTGTCCCCCTCTTCATCTCCTCTATTGGGTACATACAGAGGATCCCTATCATCGTCATCATCGTAATCATCCTGCCCAGCTTCGCTTGCCTCAGACAAATCCAAACATGCACCAACATCAGTAGGTCCTTCATCCTCCTTACACGTTACATCCATAATGTTGCCGCGTAACTCAGACATATGAGCTGGTGAAAATTCATCTGGCTGTAACAACAATGGCTGTGCATCAGTGATTTCACCACTAAATAATTCTTGCGAAGTGTCAAATGCAGCGGAAGTGGTGCTAGTAGTAGCACTGGTGGCTGAGCAAGATGAGGTGTTCTGTGTCGCTAAATACTCAACCACGTCCTGACAATCTTGGGAGGTGATGGGACGTGCCTTCTTCCGAGCACTGTACTGTGGGCCAGGTCCACACGAAATTACATTTACACGACCTCGCGCAGACCTGCCGGGTGGCCTTCCTCTGGCTCTGCCACTACCTCTTCCTCTACCTGTTTTGTCCATATCGGGTATGCACGGAGTGGTATATCACACTGCGTGCACTCACGTAGGTAGGTGGGTTCACTTAACTGCACAGGTATGCGCACTGATGCGGTGGGTTCACTGAACAGAACAGGTATACAGTGGCGGGTTCACAGAACAGGTATGCAGTGGCGGGTCTACTGAACAGAACAGGTATGCAGTGGCGGGTTCACTAAACAGAACAGGTATACAGTGGCGGTTCACTAAACAGAACAGGTATGCAGTGGCGGGTCCACTGAACAGAACAGGTATGCAGTGGCGGGTTCACTTAACTGCACAGGTATGCGCACTGATGCGGTGGGTTCACTGAACAGAACAGGTATGCAGTGGCGGGTTCACTAAACAGAACAGGTATACAGTGGCGGTTCACTAAACAGAACAGGTATGCAGTGGCGGGTCCACTGAACAGAACAGGTATGCAGTGGCGGGTTCACTTAACTGCACAGGTATGCGCACTGATGCGGTGGGTTCACTGAACAGAACAGGTATGCAGTGGCGGGTTCACTAAACAGAACAGGTATACAGTGGCGGTTCACTAAACAGAACAGGTATGCAGTGGCGGGTCCACTGAACAGAACAGGTATGCAGTGGCGGGTTCACTTAACTGCACAGGTATGCGCACTGATGCGGTGGGTTCACTGAACAGAACAGGTATGCAGTGGCGGGTTCACTAAACAGAACAGGTATGCAGTGGCGGGTCCACTGAACAGAACAGGTATGCAGTGGCGGGTTCACTTAACTGCACAGGTATGCGCACTGATGCGGTGGGTCCACTGAACAGAACAGGTATGCAGTGGCGGGTTCACTAAACAGAACAGGTATACAGTGGCGGTTCACTAAACAGAACAGGTATGCAGTGGCGGGTCCACTGAACAGAACAGGTATGCAGTGGTGGGTTCACAGCACAGGTATGCAGTGGTGGGTTCACAGCACAGGTATGCAGTGGTGGGTTCACAGCACAGGTATGCAGTGGTGGGTTCAATGAACAGGTATACAGTGGCGGGTCCACTGAACAGAACAGGTATGCAGTGGTGGGTTCACAGCACAGGTATGCAGTGGTGGGTTCACAGCACAGGTATGCAGTGGTGGGTTCACAGAACAGGTATGCAGCCAGACAGGAACAAGCTAAGCCTAACTAATCTTTCCCTGAGAGACAGTCTGCAGCAGCTCGCCCTACTCTGACTAATGCAGGCACACGAGTGGCCGTAATGGCCGCCGCTGCCTGCCTTATATAAGGGGGGGTGGGGCTCCAGGGGCTAGTGTAGCCTAATTGGCTACACTGGGCCTGCTGACTGTGATGTAGAGGGTCAAAGTTGACCCTCCATGTGCATTATGGGGCGAACCGAACTTCCGCAAAGGTTCGCCTGCGGGACGCGAACGCGAACCACTGAAGTTCGCATGGAACCGTTCGCAGGCGAACCGTTCGGCCCAACTCTACGAAGGACAAGCAGAAAGGAAGAAGAAGAGAAAGGAATAAAGAAAAAGATATGAACCCCTGCGGCTTGTATCAATAAAGAGCCATTCCTGGACAATTTAAACAATAATACCATACCTATATTTTCAAGCCAGGATGGGAGCAGAAAAAAAACTATAAAACAGTAGAACAAGGACATATTTTATCCTTGTTAGGATGTGCCCCACTGCACATCCATATGGGGGAAACATACTGGCACCTTGCGGCCACTCAGTGCACGGGCCCCGTCAACCTCACCCATAGCTTATTATTTGTTAACTGAAACTGGCATTAGAATGTAGAGGAATATTTCAAATAAAATAAAATAAATCAAGATGTTGGGCTTTTAGGTGAGAGTCGTGGTGGTGGGGACTCTCTTGAGATGTTTCTTTGCCGGAGAACTTGGTGGTGGAAGTTTTGGCATGCGGAGGCCTAGGCCTTTCAGCAGGTCTGGTGCATCTTCTGGGGAGGAGATCGCATGGTATATCCCATCTTTTACCACTATCAACTTAAAGGGATAGCCCCACCTATATTGAAATCCCTTTTCCCTCAGTAATGATGTGACAGGGCGCAGTTTTCTTCTTTTTGCCAGAGTCATAGGAGATATATCGTTAAAGATCTGCAGTTCATGATCTCGGAACGTATATGACGGCGTATTTCTCGTTGCAAGGGAGATTATCTCCCTGGCCTCATAGTAATGGAATTTCGCTATAATGTCGCGTAGTTAAGGGGCCCCTTCTGGACGTGGGCCTATGTCTCTGTGTGCTCTATCAAAGCGCCACATATCTTGCGGGGTGTCTGGAGAAATGTTCGTGCACAAGTCTATTAAGTAAGCTTTAATATCTGGAGGTTTAACAGTATCGGGCACCCCTCTTACCCGGAGATTGGATCTTCGATCTCGATTCTCGTGGTCTTCAATGGAGCGTTGAAGTTCAGTCACAGTGTCCGTTAGCCTGTAGTTCTCCTCCTCCAAGTATGAACAGCGTTCTTCTAAGGCCTCGACCGATTGCTCGAGTGATGTGGTACGCGTCAGGACTACTTCTATGTCCGAACGTAGGTCCGCCACAGCCGAGGAGACCGCCTCTTTTACCGTTATAGAGAGCTTCTCATGAAGATCTGCGAGGCATGACTCCAGCACTTGCCTTGTGATGTATTCGGCTGCTTGGGTAGTGTCCTCGCCGCGTGGAGACTTAGGAGACGCCATCTTGGGCGGGTCGGGTTGTTGCTTAGGCCTCAGGAAGTAAGTGTCCAAATTTTTGGATTTCTCCGCTCTTTTCCTTCTTTTAGGTCCCATACACGGCTGCCCCTGGCTCTTCGGGATGTAAATCCACCTCACAGATGTCTTTTGGAAGAGCTGAGTGCCAGTTTGCCACTAGAATGGGTGAGGTATTCAGCGGAGCTCCCGGTCTAAGCGGCCATCTTGCTCAGCGCCACGCATGCGCCCCCAATCCCCAGACGTTTTTGAACTTTTTCTGACGTTTCTTTTTAGTACATACTCAAAACCAACTGTATATGAAAATACTGCGCCCATGCTTTTTTAAGCAGGGTTCCATTTTAGAATTATTTTCTGCGCATACGTAATCATCAATTGAAATGCTATAATTTTGTGTAGAGAGTATGTCATCGCTCAAGTTCCCAATAATAGTGTCTCTGGCAGTAATGGGATACTTATGCAGCACACCCCTGTATCTATTCATGTACCAGTGACCAGTACCTTTGGATCCCCAGGCAAAGTCATACAATATGTATGAAGTCTGCATCAGCCTGAGAACATCTACCGCACTGTCCAGATGCCATGGGGTCGATCTTCCATAGCCGAACAGGCGTGATATAGCTTCTGTGGAGGAATTTTAAGGATACCAGCCTGTCCCACTCCCCTAAATTCTGGAATGAGCTGTGCTTCACAATGCCTCTCAAGGCTGCAGTTAACCTTGTTCTTTAGCATCTTTTTCTGCTGCTTTTTCCCTTCAACTCAACTTTCCATTAGGCCTGGGACCCACTTGCAGCGCTTTTTTAAGCACTTGTGATTTGAAAAGCTTTTGCTAATGTAATGCTATGTGTGTGATCCCAATTGAGGGATGTGATTTTTAAAAAAATCCCCCATAGCATTACATTAGCAAGAGCTTTACAAATCACAAGCACTTAGAAAAGCGCTGCTAGTAGGTTCCAGGCCTTAATGTGCTTGTATACAACACTCTAAACAGCCAACTTCTTTAGCAATGACCTTTTGTGGCTTACCTCATTTTGGACAACTGTTGAGCCAACAGTCTTCCCCATAATTGTGTGGTCTACTGAACCAGATCATTTAAAGGCTCAAGACACTTCTGCAGATAATTTGGGCTAAGTAGCTGAGAGGAATGAAATACCACGATTCTACAATAACAATGAACTTTTTCACAGTACAGTATTCTAATTATCTGAAATACTGAATATTGGGTTTTCATTACCTGTAGGCGATAATCATCACAGTTAAAATAAAGGCTTGAAATATATCACTCCTCGTGTAATGAATCCATATGGTGTATGAACTTAATTTTCTGAATTGAAATACTGATGATATTCTAATTTATTGAGATGCACTAATACTTCAGAAAGAGATGTAAGGAGAGTTTTAGTTTGCTAGAGATGTCTGATGAATTCGTTTGTTTTGTTAAAGAAAGAAAATACTGTATATACTCACATTTTTCTTAATTTATTTATTTAGGCATTCATATAGCACCGACATATTACGCAGCGCTGTACAGAGTATATTGTCTTGTCACTAACTGTCCCTCAGAGGGGCTCACAATCTAGTCCCTAGCATAGTCATATGTCTAAGCATGTATTGTGTAGGTCCAATTTAGGGGGAAGCCAATTAACTTATCTGTATGTTTTTGGGATGTGGGAGGAAACAGAACATACAAACTCCTTGCAGATGTTGACCTGGCTGGGATTTAAACCAGGGACCCAGCGCTGCAAGGCGAGAGCGCTAACCACTCCGCCACCAAGCTGCCCGAAGTACCCACTTTTCCCTCAGAAACCAGGAAACAGTGATTGACTCATGTATAAGCCCCCTCTCCAGTAGCCAGATGTGACCCTTAGTACAAGTCAGCCCTTCTCCCCATAGCACAATGATCATCACCCGAAAGGGAAAGATACATGTCCATGGCCCATATGCAATTCACTTTTTCTCCTGAGTTTTCTCCTAGTAGATACTTTTTCATCTTTCATCATGTTTTAACTAACTTTTCAGCAATCTGCAATTGAAAAAGTACTAAAAGGTAGGTTAAAAGGTACTGTCAAAATTATTCTGAGTGTTTTCTTGCTTCCTGGTGGCTTAAAAGGCGGTTTATTAATAAGGTATGAAAATATCACCTAGGATTAAACTTAGGATAAAAAGTGAATTGCATATGGGCCCATGTCTCCATCAGCACCCCAGCTAGCATGAGGCAGTGACAGAAATTGAAAATTACGATTGGTAAGCAATTTCTTGATAAATACAGTGTTAATCTGCTGTCATTGCATGACTGACAACAGGGGTAACAGAATGTCAACATTCTTGCTATAATGATTCTTTAACCCTTTGATGACCGGCTGCCTAACCCCCCTTAAGGACCAGGCCATTTTACATGCGGGGGGCCATTTGGGGGGGGGAGGGGTCAGGCAGCTGAATCCCTAGTAGAGCTGGCTGGTGTCCCCGGTGTGGCCAGGTGTCCCACGTATTGCCAGCAGCCTTTACTCACCCTCCCAGGCTCCAGCGACGAGCAGCTCTAGTCCTGTGACCCGACACTTACGTCAGAGCAAGCAAAGATGCCGGCCAGAGTGGAGGGGAGCGAAGATCACCGGGGGAACATCAGGAAGGTGAGTGGATCCTCTTCTTCCCCTCCTACCGCCGCTGCTCTAATAGTGATCACTATGAGCCGCCGGCGATCCTAGTGATCACGTGATCAGAAGCCAATCGCGATGGCTTATGACAGCTTAATCTTCCCTTTCGGGTGCGCATGATCACGTTGGGAGCGAAAATGGCAGGTGGTGTAAATCCTACGCTGCATAAGGCTTAGACAGCCACAACTGCGGCGTAGGATTTACCAGCAGCAGTCCCCAAAAGGTTAAGGATAGCTGCAAACCATACATTTTTTTAGATTGACACCTTCAGCAAAGTGAGAACTTAAAATGAGCGGGAAGCGAATACAACCCCCCCCCCCCCCAAAAAAAAAAAAACCACCACTGGCTACCCAGTTATCAGTCTCCGACCGATGGGTTTGAGACTGCTTTCTCTTCCACTGCACAAGGCTTTGGCAGTCTTCAGGAGCTTGAGTGATCCCGAAGACGGGTTGCTCCGAACTGCGCATTGAGCGTGACAATGTGCCGTGCTCATCCATAGGTCGGAGACTGCCGACGGGAGCCAGCAGTGGAACACGGGGACTGTAGGAGGAATGGAAAGTCTCTATAGGACCCAGAGATTTTCCTCTGAAGCAAATACAAAAAAAAATAAAATACTCGAAACTCCCTTTAAAGGACAACCAAGGTGACATAATGAGATAGACATGTGTATGTGCCAAGCACACAAATAACTAGGCTGTGTTACTTTTTTTCTTTCCCTGCCTGAAAGAGTTAAATCAAATATGCAAGTGACAGTTTCTGCCCAGGTCGAAACCGGATCAGACTATAGAATAACCCTGACTGATAAGTAATTACAGCCATAAAATGGGCAGCACGGTGGTGTAGTGGTTAGGTCTCTCGCCTTGCAGCGCTGGGTCCCTGGTTCGAATCCCAGCCAGGGCACTATCTGCAAAGAGTTTGTATGTTCTCTCCGTGTCTGCGTGGGTTTCCTCCGGGCACTCCGGTTTCCTCCCGCATTCCAAAAACATACGGATAAGTTAATTGGCTCCCCCTAAAAAAATTGGCCCTAGACTACAGTACTTACACTACATAATATAGACATATGGCAATGATAGGGATTCGATTGTGAGCTCCTTTGAGGGACAGTTAGTGACAAGATATATATACACTGTACAGCGCTGCGTAATATGTCGGCGCTATATAAATACTAAATAATAATAATAAAATACTTGTCTGTCAGTAAATGGCTTCCCGGAGCAGGAAAGAGATAAGAAGGGTCAATAATTCATAGATTTAAGCTCTAGCATACTTCAATGAAGGTGTCATTCAGCAGAGACAATGAAACAGTAACAACTTAAAAACTACATTTAAATATAAAATAAAACTGTAAAATGTCTAAAAATTTTTAGGAAAAGGAAGATAGATACAATTTGGGGAGATGTGTAGTCCAGAGGAGTCCCAGGAGTTCTTACAGATACAGGAAAACAGAGCGAGAGACCAGGATCCCCTTATGGTGTTGTATATTAATGTCAAATTCTGGATAAATAGAAAGTGATGAGGTACTCACAAAGGTGGGTTGCAAGACCAGCAACCACAGTATAAAAAACTGTGAGGAAATCCCGTCCCCACTTGGGTTCTTTGTCTTCAAATGTATTGGGTCGCACTCCAGAAAAAAATGATTGTTTGGGTACACAAAACAATTGACAGCAACCTCTAATACCCTCTTTCCCCTAAATTAAGACATCCCCCGAAAATAAGACATCCCTTATATTTCAAGCATGCTTGAAATATAAGACATTCCCCGAAAATAAGACACCCCCCCCCCCCCCTGCGATCCTCCATGCCGCCGAGCCAACCCCCCCTTCTGCCGCTGTGCTGCCGATTTACCTCCCTGCTGCTGGCCCCCCTCCTCCAGCAAATCGGATCTCCCTCCGGCGTGCGCTGTGCATAATGCAGATCTCAGATCAGCGAGGAAAGGCATCTAAAGTTGTATAGTAACAGCGCTGACGTATACAGGAAGTAAACAGAGATCATTTCCCGTATCCTGCGGCATTGATACTGTACAAGTTTATATGCTTTTCCCCGCTGATCTGATATTTGAATTATGCACAGCGACAACGGAGGGGGATCCGACTTTCTGGAGGAGGGGGGCCAGCAGCAGGGAGGTAAATTGATGGCGGCAGCAGCACAACTCTGTCAGAAGGCATAAGCTTACTGTTTTGTCCTGATGGAGTCAGTTTCATTCCATGCATTCGCACGGAGAGGTGTTAGTGTCTGCGGCAGGGGCGGGGAGAGGGGGGAATATGCCTATATACGCTGGCTACATAATAGGGGGATTTTGGCTATATACTGGGGGGGGGGGGGGGGGGGGGGGAGGGTGTGTGGGTATACACTAGGGGTTTCTGGCTATATACTAGGGGAGATCTAGCTAAATACTGAAGGGGGATCTGGCTAGCACCACAAAATATAAGGCCCCCCCCCGAAAATAAGCCCTAGCACATATTTTTAAGGAAAAATTAATATAAGACAGGGTCTTATTTTCGGGGAAACACGGTAGCTATGGGGCTGTAAACAATATCACTCGGAGGGAGAAGGCGCCCCAAAAAATAACCATAGATGTAATAAATATAAAATGGCTTACCCACTAAGAAGAAGGGGCAACACCAATATATAATTGGAGCATGTAAAAGCTTTTAGGCTCCTTTTAGGCGCTCCAAGCGCTGCACCTTGGCTACCCAGATACTGCTTTATTTGATCTGAGGAAGCAGACTGTGCTCCGCAAAATGAGTTATTGTTTTTGTGCCTGGTTATTAAAAAGTCTTTCTTATATTTGCGTTGCTTCTTCTTCTTAGAGGCAAGCCATTTTATATTTATTACATCCATGGTTATTTTTTGGGGTGCCTTCTCCCTCCCAGTGATAGATACAATTGTTTTTCTCATCAGTTTATTTTCACCTCGGATGTCCTTTAATGTTTTATATCATTTGATTAGTATCAAAGTTTTTTATAGTTAAGAACAAATTCCATTGAAATTTCCTCCAGGACTGAATTAGGACATTCATGTCCCAGGGCAACAGTTGCCGTGACAGCTACATTTTTCTTTCTTTAAAACATAATATTTTTCAAAGAAAAGGGAGAGGACATTAAAAACAAAAAAAAACAAACCTTTTTATTCACAATCATTTCCACATTAACTACTAAGCAGATAAAATAAATGCAAAAGAATTGCTGTAGTGTTAATAGTGTGTATAAAACACATACACACTGTATATGTATGGAAAAAAAAAGTTTTTAATATAATGTTCTAGTTTACTAGAAAAAAAAAAAAAGTACCATGTTCTCTAAATATTTGTAATCACTTGTTCCCCTGTATCTTTGCAACAAGGAGCATATCTGTTATAGTTGCAGTATAATAGAATAAAAATCTTAAAAAAAAAATACTGGAGATGTGTACCGTAAAACTGGTATGTGAACTAGTCATAGCCAAACTAGAGCTCTGCTCATATGTCCTCACTGCTGGTCACTCTGTGGCTGGCTGGATGATGCCTTACTGAGCGATGTGGAGGTAGCTGGAAGATAAAGCTGTCATTCATTTGCTAACAGGCCTGCCATATAGCCAGCTGTAGCCTGACATTTTCACGAGGTCCAGTTTGCATTCAGATAAACATGTGGTTTAGAAGAGTATCTTGTTGATTTACTAAGCACTTGGTTTTTCAGTAAGTTCCATGCCGTATGTATCCGGGCTGTCCATCTCTTTGGATGACTTTCCTTCAGCCAAATTTGCAGTTTCAGAGCACTCAGGATCTGCAGACTCTTCTGCTGTCCTATCTGTATTCAGGCCCTCCTGTTCCTCAGTTGTTTCTGGTGTGCTGTTCTGATCTGTGCCAGTTTGAGGATGTTCCTCTGTAGACTGGTCCACATCATGTTCTTTTTGTTCACGGTTTTGTTCCAGGCCCTGTTCTGACTGACAAGGAGCTAGAACCAAAGGGGGATTTGGAATATCTTTTTGCTGTGAAAGAGAAACAGAGCACATGAATATCGCATAGTCCAAAAGAATAGAAAACAACATAATATGCTTTCATACAGCCTTCAAAAGTAAAGTGAAAGAAAAATACAAAGTAAAACAGAAAAGTTAAAGACAAGTAAAAACACTAAAATCTTAAAAGAAATGGGTTAGAGCAAAATGCATATTTACTAAATATAAATTTGCCTATTTCTTCTCTATGCGAGCAAGAGGGATCTCCCATGAAATTATTTTATGTTTCTTAAAGGCCAAAGATACTTCGACAGACACTGTTTTACAGTGTGACTATAACAACTCAATTTTACAGAGCAATACAAATCCATAGCATACAGCTGTTTCGGGCTCATTGGCTCTCATCAGTGCCAGGTATGGATTAATTGGCCGAATTGTAGGACTTCAGGAATAGGGGAATAGAGGTCTTACATATTACCTAGTAAAGTAGACTAAAAAGGTACCTAAAAGACCTTTTAATTAAAAATAATAAAAAAATACAGGCTTTCCTAAGTCCATAGTGTTTCCGGCAGAAAGACTTTGTTACAAGTCCTGGCGGCGCTAATTACTATTCCCCCTCCAGGAAGCCGTGGATAGTGGAGAAAGATGTAATTCAGCTTCCAGCTATTGCTGCAGGCCGAATTAAAGTGTTTTACAAGTAATTTGAGCTCTGTCTTTTGATGGCGCCTAAATTACTCACTGAGCGCGGTTATAGCCGTAATTCCTATACGGCCTATGGTGGCGCCGGCTGTGCCTAAATGCCCTGCGCTGTTTTAACAGTGCTTGCACTGAGGGTCTGTCTTACAATGGTGGTTACAATGGGGCCATGGGCCAAAATTACACTACAATTTATAAAAATAAACTTACAATAGCCAACCAAGATAATTGGAGCCTTTTACAATGTAGATACTTCCGAGGATCACAAGGATCTAAACTAGATTTCTCTAATACGTTCGCTGCATTGGAGGGGCTGTGCCACAATACAGGAACCCAGAAAAGGAATATTATCCCAGATTTACACCAGAGAGATAGCATCCCTCCAGCCCTCTCCGGCCTTATCGCTCCCTCGCCAATCTCCTCCGCCTCCTGGGTGGTCCCGTAGATGCCCCATTATCTTCGGGCAGTCGGGCGTACTGAGCCCACTGGCTGAAGATAACGGGGCTTCTATGGGACCACCCAGGAGGCGGAGGAGATCAGCAAGGGAGCGATAAGCCCGGAGAGGGCTGGAGGAAGCCCCAGTTATTTATAAAAAATTTTCTCCCCTTTCGTCTCAGGTACACTTTAAAAGCTCTACACAAGATGAATTTATTCCGTAAAGTCCAAGACCAAGCTGCATTAAATTAACATAACATTTGAATCAGCTTAGAACCATTAGTATTGTATTAACCATTTCTAATTACTACCAAATAATATCGTTGGAATTATTGAAATGTTTTTTTATGATTAACTTTCCTATTTTCCTAAATATTTTAGTTTTTACCTTTTCTGTGCTCATTTTCCTCCCTTCTATAACCTTAATGAATGGCTGTTTGTTAATGAGCGCTGGTTCACACTGCAATAACTTTAGTGCTAGTGATTTGAAAAGCTCTTGCTCACATTGCTCAAGTGAGAACACGCACATAGCATTACATTAGCAAGAGGTTTTAAAATCACAAGAACTTAGAAAAAGCTCTTGCAGCGTGAACCAGCCCTAAAGCCCCATCTACACCATACAATTTTTTGTGCACTTTTATTCGATTCATCGATTCAATCCAATCCGACATGTCCGATCGGGATTCGATTCAATTTGATCGGTAGTGTGATCGATTTGCCATTTTTTTGCAATGACATTCGACCACACTATTGAATCTCGATCGGACATGTCAGATTGAATTGAATCGATGAATCAAATAAAATATTGTATGGTGTAGATGGAGCTTAAGAGACGGCTCCAGGCTGGAGATAAATACCGAACATCTCACATGCTTACTGCATGCTCTAATCTTTATGAATTGACATTTAATGAGGGATTTAACTCAAGTCGGTAATTTGCCTCACTAGTCAGCAATTTCGTTTTCTATTCGGTAATAGCCTTTGTAAATTGACATTTCACAGAATGTTCCATAAAATCAGCAGTTTTTTGCTTTAGCAATACAGTAGTGTTTAGTGAATTAAAGCCAAATTAGAGAAATGTAACTATAAAATGTTTTGCATACCACTGGCACACATACAGTACATTTTAACATTCTGCTAGGAACTGGTACTGCAACACATGGACTATTTGATAATAAACACTAGAGATGAATATGAATTTGGACTTTAGGTAAATGTTTTGCTCAACAGCAAGTGGAATTTATGTTGCTCAACTGGAAGTTTGAAGAGGGCTGATAAGATTAGGAAAGCTTAGGTCTGGTTAACACTGTAAAAGCTTTATCCAAGCATTTGTGGTTTGAAAAGCTCTTGCTAATGTAATGCTATGGGTGTGATCCCAGTTGAGGGATGTAATTTTATAAAAATCCCCCATAGCATTGCATTAGCAAGAGCTTTTCAAATCACAAGCATTTCAAGAACTCTTGCAGTGTGAACCATGCCTTACCGATGACCTGCCAGCTGATTTAATCAACTAAGCTGTCAGGTTTAATCAACAACCTTCCAAATCTAATATTCCGAATTTTCCGCCGTATAAGACACACTTTTTCTCCCCCCAAAATGGGGAGAAAGAGTCCCTGCGTCTTATACTGCAAATGCAGGGAATCCCCGACTTACAAACGCCCGCCAATACGAACCGCGACCCGCCACCACGTCGGGGATTCCCTGCACTAGCTCCCTGTGTGGTCCACTCCCCCTTCCCTGTGTAAATAGTGTGGCAGGAGGCATGTATGTGTCAGAGTGGCCGCCGAGATCACTGCCTGGCTCCACGGGCGGTCAGCTTGCCCAATCTCCCCTCCCCACATATGTGCGCTCCCCCCCGGGAGTCAGGCTTAGCATAGCGGCAGTCTTACTTACTCCAGCCGCTCTCCGGGAATGCAGACCTGGTCTCCTCTCTCGTCGCTCCTCTAGTGATGGCTTCTGTAATACGCGTCATTGATGAAGCCATCATTGGAGGAGCGACGAGAGAGGAGACCAGGTCTGCATTCCCAGAGAGCAGCTGTAAGTAAGGGAGTAAGTAAGACTGCCGCTATGCTAAGCCTTACACCCGGAGGGGGGGGGGGGGGGGGGGAGTGGACACATCAGCGGGGGGTGAGCGCAGACATCAGCGGGGGGTGAGCACGCATATTGGGCAAGCTGACCGCGCGGGGAGCCAGGCAGTGATCTCGGCGGCCACTCTGGTACATACCCGCCACACTATTTACACAGGGAAGGGGGAGCGGACCACACATGGAGCTGGGGTTATCTAAAGGCACATGGGGACACCTGGGGTCAACAATAGGAACACCTAAGGGCACATGGGGGACACTGGGGGCCATACTAGAAACACCTAAGGGCACATGGGGACACTGGGAGGGGGGGCACACTGGGAATGCCTAAGGGCACATGAGGGACACTGGGGGGCACACTGGGAACACCTAAGGGCTCATGGGGGCCACACTGGGACTACCTAAGGGCACATGGGGGACACCTTGGGGCCCACTGGGAACACCCAAGGGCACATGGGGGACACCGAGGGCATATGGGGGACACTGAGGGCACATGTGGGACACCTGGGGGCAACACTGGGAACACCTAAGGGCTCATGGGGGCCACAGTGGGAACACCCAAGGGCACATGGGGGACACCTGAGGACTACACTGAGGACACCTAAGGGCACATGGGAGACACTGAGGACACATGCGGGACACCTAAGGGGGGGGGGACACTGGGGGCACATGGTGGACACCTGAGGGCACATGGGAGACTCCTGAGGGCATTAATTGGGGTAGAACACCTACAAGACGCTCCTGGAATATAGACGCACCAGGTTTAGTATAGATTTTTTTTTCCACTGATTTTTTCCCTCAAAACCTGGGTGCGTCTTATATTCCAGAGCGTCTTATACGGCGAAAAATAAGGTATTTTTTGGACTATAAGACTCACTTTTTCTCCCCCAAAAGTGGTGAAAAAAAAGTCACTGTGTCAAATAAATCTTTAAAAAAAAAAAAAAGTCACTGCGTCTTATAGTCCAAATGCTCCTGACTTATGAACGCCTGCCAATACGACCCTCCAACCCACCGCAATGTCGTGGACTCCCTGTACTGTGCCCATGCAGAAAAGGACACAGGGGGATACAAAGGGACATAGAGGACGACACAAGGAGGACAGAGGGAGACACAAGAGGTACAAGGGGGCATAATGCACAAGATGCCCCTTCACCATGGATGCACCAGGTTTAGTGTATTTTTTTTCCTGGTTTTTGTCCTCTAAACCTGGGTGCGTCTTACGGTCAGGAGCGTCTTATAGTCCAAAAAATACAGTATATTATGTACTTTACATAATTCATAGACTGTTTATTCTACAGCATACTACTGTATGTTACATTTTTATATGATTAATACCATATGATGCTAACCTGTGATATCGCAGATGACTATCATTTATTCCAATTTGTATTGTACTTTATACATAATCTAATAAAAAGACTGTAAAAGAAAAGCTAAGTGTTGTAAGTTTTCTACTGAGCAACCTTAATTTTCTATAGCTCTTAGCTGCATGTGTTGGTCAGGCACCCATCCAATAACTATAGCCCAGTGGTTCCCAATCTTTTTCAAGTCATTAATCATCACGCCAAAACATTCACATCTCCATGACACGCCGTTGCTGGCTTAAGGTGCATACACACATCAGACTATAGTCTTTGGAAAATGAAAGATCACAGACCAATCTTACCACCCTTCATGTAGTATGAGAGCCATACTCTACACAGTCTTTTCTATGGAGCTGAACTCCACATCAGAAAAAAATCTTTGCAAGATGCTGCACACACAGATGCTGTACAGACACAAAAGATCAGTATCTGCAAAAGATCTGTTCCTGCCAAAAATCCATTCCTGCAAATTGCAATGATAGTCTATGAGATCTGCAGATCATCATACACACATGATTTAACTGACATTCATGTGCAGATCAAGCAATCATCTGCAGATCTGAAAATCCATCCTGGTGGATCTGATCTGCAGATGAATGTCAGTTAAATCATGTGTGTATGATGATCTGCAGATCTCATAGACTATCATTGCAATTTGCAGGAATGTATTTTTGGCAGGAACAGATCTTTGGCAGCTACAGATCTTTTGAGTGTGTGCAGCATCTTGCAAAGACTTTTTTCTTAAGGGGAGTTCAGCTCCATAGAATAGACTGTGTAGGCATGGCTCTCATACTACATGGAAGGGGTTAAGATTGGTCTGTGATCTTTCATTTTCCAAAGACTATAGTCTGATGTGTGTATGCACCTTAAAGCCCAATCTACACGATACGATTATTGTACGATTCGATTACGATTCTATTTACGATTCGATTAAATCCGACATGTCCGATCGGAGTTCGATTCGATTCAATTCGATTTGCCATTGCAAAACAATGGCAAATCGAATTGAATCGAACTCCGATCGGACATGTCGGATTTAATCGAATCGTAAATAGAATCGTAATCGAATCGTACAAAGAATCGTATCGTGCAGATAGGGTTTTAGTCGCTGCTGCTAATAAGTGGCTGTTGCTGCTTGCTTAGTGGCGGCTGTTAATAAGTGGCTGTTATTGCTGCTGGCATGGTGGTAGTTGCTATTCAGTGTCTGCTACTACTAATGCTGGCATAGTGGCGGCTGCTACTGAGTTGTTGTTACTGCTCCTGGCATAGTGGCAGCTGCTAATTAGTGGTTGCTATCTCAGCTGGTACAGTGGAGGCCAATCATCATTCTGCTTGCACTGTGGTGAGACAGCTGCTCTTTAATGGTGGCTACAGTCATAATGCATCAGGATAAAAAAAAATAATAATTCAGCGCATGCGTGGCTGGGCTGCGCATGCTCAGTCCCACACCTAAGGACTTACCAGGGCCAATTGCGTACTATCCACTGGACTTACCGGGGCCAATTGCGGACAATCCACTTAGCACAGAAGGACAGCAAGAGAAAGTGATCCGCCTGGAGGGGGCTGGAGAAAGCCCCAGGTATGTATATCCTCCCCCCCCCCCCCACCACCACCATCTCAGGTTTACTTTAAAGAGACACTGAAGCGAAAAAAAATATATGATAATGAATTGGTTGTGTACTATGAATAATTACTAGAAGATTAGCAGCAAAGAAAATATTCTCATATTTTTATTTTCAGGTATATAGTGTTTTTTCTAACATTGCATCACTCTATAATATGTGCAGATTACACAACACTCAGCATTCAAAATGAGTCTTTCAGAGCAGTCTGTAAACTAATGACCTCTCCTCTGGCAGAGAAAAAGAAAACTGTTCACTTACAGTTGAGATAATAAAAGTCAGATAACAGCCCTCTCCACGACTAAGTTAGTCGGAGAGCTTAATAGCTTTTTTGCATAGAGATAACAACTGGAGTTTCTCAACTCTTCCTGTACTGGAAACAATTAGACTGATGCATCTGATCTTAATGTTTTTTTCTTAGCTGTACTACACATACAAATCATAATATCATTTTTTTTTCGCTTCAGTGTCTCTTTAAAGCTGTGGATCGACTAAATACAATATTTTCTTTTAATCTGAATGATATTATCAAAAATATGAGTTTGCTAAAAATAACACAATTCCGCATACAGCTTGGTCTGACTGGACTTCTCTTGCAACGGAAGGATTCTTAAATCAGACAGCCTAGAAGGAATTCTAGGTGATATTTTTGCTACAGTGACGTATGGATTCCAGCCCTGATCTGATAAGATTTTGTCCATAAGATGGTACAGTGCTTACCCAATAAAAGACTATGCTGTTACAAGAAATAAAATTACTAAGGTACAATCTCTGTTCTATAAACAAACGCAGGAACAGTCAGAATATAATCATTAAGTGATTCAAGGAACCTCAAAAATTGTGATTACCGTATGTGTTGTGAAGCCACAGCAGAAATCATTACTGCTGTTTTTGACCAGGTGAAAGGATCTATCACCAATATCCTCCTTCTACTAACGTTCAATACCAGAGACATAATATGTCATGGGTCTCTACAGCAAACCTCTGATTGCAGTACCCAATTCACAACTGATGTGGCTCAAACCTAACAGTATACACCCCTCAGGTGTCACCCATTACTCCACAACCCTACTTTTGCTATATTTTATGTATAAACCTATATCCTCACTCTCGCCCTTGCCACAAACTAGCAGCAGTTAGGGTGATATGGAGTTTTTATGGCGCTGACGGCTACTTCAGTATTTCAGTACATATGTAAAATGAATAGATATGTTTCAGTGAAATGTGGGAATTCCCTACTGATTCAATGAATACCTTCCTCAATAGTGCCTCTAAATTTAAACCAAGCACTCACCTTGTGAGCCAGTCCCAAGCCATCCCTACTCCTCTACACACCACTCACACGCTGTCTGCATAGCTGATCATTCAGGCTGTGGGGACTATCTTAGAGACCCTGTTTCCCCATCTGAAAACATAGGCATGGCCCCTTTCTTTTATGTGTGTCCTTGCTAACTACATACTGCATTTTTTTGCATGCATGTTTTCTCAAAGACACACACTCCTGGTAAACAAGTTTACTATCACGATATGAGACACAAACATTTACAAACAGGGACATTTCAGAATGTAAATATCCCATTTGTCAATTGTGCAAGGGATTACTCAACTTTATCAGACTGAGTGCTTAAAACATTAGTATTTCTTGAAGATTCATATCAAACAGGTATTCACCACAAAACCGCTGCCAGTCCAGAACATAGGAAACTCTTTGCGACAAAGGGCCACTGTCAGACTGGTAAAGAGTGTGCATGGCACTAGGTATAGAAGAGCTGGCTGACCCTTCTGCATCAAAGAGAGTGCCACGAAAGTCACAAGAAGACCAATCCCATAGGCTGTGAAGAGATAAAAATAAAGAAAATTAAAAGGTAAGACAATAAAGATCGTAAAGCAAACCCGAGCTAAAAATAAAACGGATGAGCTAAACAATTGTATCTATCCTCTTGCTCCTTTTTTCATTATGTGCCTAAAGGGAACCAGAGACTAAATAAAGAAAATATTTTATATATACCTGGGGCTTCCTCTAGCCCCATACGCACGGATCGCTCCCACGCCGCCATCCACCGCTGCCTGCAACTACGAGAACCGGCTCCTGTCACTGACGTCATCGGAGCAAGCTACGCAGGAGAAGTGCGCCCTCTACGTATCTCTCCAACGGCTGCTGGAGAGATACGCAAAGAGCGCACTTCTCCTACGCTAGACTGGCTCCGACTGACGGAAGAGCGGGGAGCTGGATCTCATAGCTGCGGGCAGCGGAGGACGGCGGCGTGGGAGCGATCCGTGCGTATGGGGCTGGAGGAAGCCCCAGGTATGTATAAAATATTTATTTTATCTCTGGTTCTCTTTAAAGACTAAAGAAGTAGGGTTAATGTTTTTATTGTCTCACCTGAATGACAAAGTCTTAAAGGAGTACTGTGAAGGGGTGAGGGGGAAGAGTTGAACTTACCTGGGGGTTCTAACTTTAGCCCCGCAGACATCCTGTGTCCACACCGGGACAAAACGATCCTCCGGTCCCTGCCGCGGCTCACTTCCTGGTTTTTGCGACTTTAATGTTGCAGGCCATTGCGCCTGTGAGACCCTGGCTGCGTGCGTCTTCGCTAACATCTGCGGGGCGGCGTTAGAAGCCACAGGTAAATTCACCTCCCCCCCCCTTTACAGTACTCCTTTAAAGAACACATGAAACAGTAAAAAAGAAACCTTTGTGTCCACAGCACTAACTCCTCACCCTCCTTCTGCTGCTTGTTGTCTTCAGGTTCCCTTCCGCTCCCTGTTCCAGGGAGCTTTCTGTGTACGTTAGAAGCCCCAGGTAAGTTCAACTCTATCCCCCCCCCCCCTTTTACAGTACAGAAACAGTAAAATATAAACCTTTGTGTCCACAGTAGTAACTCCTCACCCTCCTTCTACTGCTTGTTGTCTTCAGGGTACCTTCTGCCCCCTGTTCCAGGAATCTTTCTGTGTACAGAGCCCCAGAAGGTCACCAGGCTGTGAATCAAACGCATCTGAACTGGGCATAAGTGCATTTCAATTTGCACATGCCAGTGAAAGAAAGTGCTTGTGCACTTCTTATTTGTCTCATGCTAGGGTGTTTCCTTTTACTGGGCATGTATAATTCAGTACTCATACATGGCCACAGATGCCTCCTGCACAGTGTATTAGAAAGAAGAAGGAAGAAGAAGGAGGAAGAAGAAGAAGGAGGAAGAAGAAGAAGGAGGAAGAAGAAGAAGGAGGAAGAAGAAGAAGGAAGAAGAAGAAGAAGGAAGAAGAAGAAAGAAGAAGAAGAAAGAAGAAAGAAGAAAGAAGAAGAAAGAAGAAGGAAGAAGAAGAAGAAGAAGGAGGAAGAAGAAGAAGAAGAAGAAGGAAGAAGAAGAAGAAGGAAGAAGAAGGAAGAAGAAGAAGGAAGAAGAAGAAGAAGGAAGAAGAAGAAGAAGGAAGAAGAAGAAGAAGGAAGAAGAAGAAGAAGAAAGAAGAAGAAGAAGAAAGAAGAAAGAAGAAAGAAGGAAGAAGG